>NC_057803.1:356406647-356411995 GCF_018294505.1 Triticum aestivum
TATTGGGCCTTAGTGGAGATAGAGGCGGGCCGCACAGGAGGTGGCGCCCTCCCCCTTGCGTAATCCAAATTGGACAAGTGGAGGGGGCATGGCCCCCCTTTCCCTTTCCCTCTCCCTCTCCTTCCTATTCCCTCCGGTGGAGAAAGGAAAAGGGGGGACGAATCCTACTTGGACTAGGAGTCCAAGTAGGACTCCCCCCTTGGCGCGCCCCTCCTAGGCCGCCGGCCTCCCCCCTCCTTTATATATGGGGGCGGGGGGTACCCCAAAGGCACACCATGAAATCTCTTAGCCGTGTGCGGTGCCCCCTCCACAGTTTACTCCTCCGGTCATATTGTCATAGTGCTTAGGCAAAGCCCTGCGCAGATCACATCACCATCACCGTCACCACACCGTTGTTTTGTCGGAACTCGCCCTCGACCCTCTACTAGATCAAGAGCTCGAGGGACGACATCGATCTGAATGTGTGCGGAACACATAGGTGCCGTACGTTCGGCACTTGGATCGGTTGGATCACGAGGATGTTCGACTACATCAACCGTGTTAACATAACACTTCTGCTTTCGGTCTACGAGGGTACGTGGATACACTCTCCCTGTCTCGTTGCTATGCATCTCCTAGAAAGATCTTGCGTGATAATAGGAAATTTTTTGAAATGTCATGTTATGTTCCGTACACTCTCCTGCCCCTCCCATGGCCGAGCCATCCCCGCTGGCCGCCACCTAAATTCGAGCTACCCCGAGCCCCTCTCTCTCTTCGACCACCTCCATTCCACTCACCCGACTCCGGCGGACCTCCCCTGTCCCTCTCCACGACCACAAGAGGCCCGCAGCCCTTTGCCTAGCAGCTAGCCGAAGCCCCGTCCGTCGCAGCCGAGGCTGTGCCATCTCCAACACACTCTGGCATGTGTGAAGCGTCCAGGCGGGTGCGCCTCCACGCGCTGGTCATTCCGGTGGCCGTGGCGTCGCCTGAGACAGCCCGATTCGCCTGGACGAGTGTCGGTGCCAGCGACCCCCTCTTCTTTGTCGCGGGCGTCGGGAGGTTGAAGAAAAGAAGGAAGGAGGAGAGAGAGAGATCTCGCGGGGCCTACACATCATCCTTTCAGCTTTGACTTGGCCCTGGGCCTGCGCCTGAGTAAGTGGAAGCGTACTCTGGGAAATACGCTTTCACCTGAGAAAAGCGTAGTTTCTTTCTTCTTCACCCCGAAGTTCGTTTTCTCTATTCTGAAAGCATATTGTATGAAATACGTTTTCTATTTTTCAGCTCAAGGACTTGTTTGTGATGATATTTTTGCAGAAAAGTCCCTCTCCTTCATCACCTTATATCTCCGCGACCGTAACTCCGATTCAGGTGAAACCAATGACCACTTCTTTGTCTCAGCGGGATCTTTATGTTGGTACCATTTTGCCTAGGTGGCCCCATTGTGAAAATAACCATTTTTCCCTTGCCCCTAATCATCCCCCTTCAAGGGAGAAACTTTTCTGGCGATTCGTTCTATGATTGTTTCGCACATCTCCCCGGTGCATTCCTCATCCCCAGGCAAGCCAGAACAACCACTTGCATGATAGCCATGTAGTAGCTATAGTTTTCAACTTGAATATTTAATAAATGTCTGCTTTTTTTGATACGGTTATCATTGTTTCGGTGATTCTTATGGATTTGTGTTCACTGTTATGCTATGCTTTGTTCCACTTTGTTGTCATGAACTACTTGCTAGTATTACTTTCATTTTGCCATGCTTGATAGTAGTACATGTTGGGTTGGTCATGTTTTACGGTGGATGACTAATGTCGGTTACCGAGTACCGTTGTTATGCATGTTTCCTTTGCATCTAGTTTTTTACATGCTTACTTGGTAGTATTATTGCTATGTTCTTGCTTGGTATTTATCATTGATGCTAGTGATCATGTTATGCTATGAGTAGGGTTATGCTTGTGATATTCATGCTCGTCAGTATGCACTACTCATTTGGATATGTGATTTCATGTTGTTGATATGCTTGATGATTATGTTGCACCTGCACGCTTATGTTGATATCATGCTCATGCATTATAGTTGCATAATGTTATTTTTAGTATGGCTCGTCTCATTGCATTCAAGTTTGACTAGATAATAATGAACTTGAGAAACTATTGGCTGAGTCATGGTCCCACCATATCGAGTTGACCAGTGCAGCCACATTTACCTTTTATGGGAAGGCCCTAACGGAGTCTATTGTCATGCCTCTCGCTAGTACCTCCAACGAGGGAAGGTTATGTGTGGGCTCTATCTTGGTTGGGTAGGATGGCATAAGCCTTGAGAGCCCGAGTTTGGTTATGTGCACATGTCCCCATTTGGGACTGTTTATTGTTTTGCCACGACGGTGGTCGTTGATGCCTTTGGTAGGCACAGGGCCACCCATGACTTAGCCCAAAGGGGAGTTAGTCAGAGTGGCCGGGAGAGTGTCATGTGTAGTAGATCGGTTTTGTCGGAATACCATTGGTCCACCCGAATGGGAGTGCAAGGCCATGGGTTCTGTGGTGTGGGTACAGTGTGCTAACCTCTGCAGAGTGTGTATTCAATCTATTGATAGTTGCGCCCGTGGATAAGGGCCCAGTTCGTAGTTGGTCACACCATGGGTCAACAGTAATAATAATAATGTGCTTAATAACAACCTTGGTTCTATGACGAGAAAGCGGTTGATTGTGATCGTGAGATGATCACCGTGGTATCGAGGATACCGATTTGTTGGATATTTGTGGTGTGATGCGAGAGTCAAGGGTTAAGGTCAGGCTCCTTGTGGTCATTAATGTTTTCTACGATATTGTAATACCAAGCTTGATTGGATCTTGAGATGATCATGTGATGTCCGTGATGGTAAGCTTATGCATGTTATGATTACGAGGTAACCTGAGTAGAGTAAGTTGGTGCATGATAGCGTCATCATGTTGCATGCTAGTATCATCATGTCCATATGTTCATGCCATGCTCATATTGTTCTAGCTGTATCATGTTCATCTTGTTCATGCTATGATTGATCTGTTAATATCATGTTAATCCTTATTAACCTGTAATTGCCATGCTATTGTCTGTCTTGATTTCTTTGGTAGTTGTGAGCTCGCAAGTACATTCATTGTACTGACCTGGCGTGTCATGCCAGTTTGCAGGTTATGCCAGATTTGATTGCTTGTTTGCCATGGATTCCTTGTTTTCGAGCTAGGATAAGCGTTCCAGCCAGAGTCCCTACGGAGTGGAGTTCATCACCGTTGCTGTTGTTCCGCTACTAGAGTTATTCCGCTGCTTCGTGTTGTTATGCTGCTTGCATGGAGAAACCGTGGCAGGCATAGTTTCGTCATGCCGATGTAGTCCCATTGTACCCTTATAGCTTGTATTAAAGAGCTAATTTGCTCTATGCTAAGCAGTGTCGTATTCCAGAAGACTTCTCCTTGATCTTTGGGCTAGAATACGGGGTGTTTCGGTTTCTCTGAGCCGGGGTGCCACATGTAACCAGGCTGAAAGCTCTATTGGGTCGCTATAATTGAAATGAGCCGACAGTTAATGCTCGGCCCTGTTACCTCCCAGGTCGTTAACAGGCCGGCATAGAAGCGGGCAACAGGTGGGCCCATTTGATTTCATGGGCCGTTAACAGGCCGATACTAAGGTCGGGCTACATATGGCCCAACTATACTGTGGGCCTTTACTTGTGTGGGTGAGAGTGATCCCAGATCTCGTCTCCTCTCCTCTCCCTCTCTCCTCTCTCCTCCCTTTTCTATGGTGGTGGCTAGTCCTACTTATAAAGGCCATGGTCCTCTTCCCAAATCTTGAGCGGGAAGGGAGCCAACAATGGCGGGAAAATTTGAAGGGGGACAACTAGTACAAGCTATCCTGACAAAAGTGGTCTTCGCCTGCCAAAGGCTCTGGTGGTGATGCCGTCTTGGGCTCCACGATGACCTTCGTATTGTCGTCCTTCTGGTCTTGGTCTTGTTGCACCAAAATGGCAACCTTTGTCTGATGCCTCAGTCCTCCTCGCTTGCGCTGGTTTCCTTAGCACCAAAGAGGAAACAAGGACACTGTGCGGGCTGGCGACCAACTAGCACCTGCCTGGTGCCGATCATCATGGCTCACGTCACGAGAGCCTCGTGAGGTTCGCCTCGCCTTGATATCTCCGCTCCTCGTGAGCCTGCCTGACTAGGCCGCTCCAAAGGAGGGCTTGTGTCGCCCGCCTCGTGAGGCTTGGCCCCTCGCAAGGGTCTTGGATGCCTTGTTGATGAAGATGGGTCATACGGCCTACTAGCTTAGCCACGCCGCGGGCCGCAGGCAGGCAAGTCTGGGGACCCCCGTTCCCAGAACACCGATAGTAGCCCCCGGGCCCAAGGTGCACTCGGGCTTGGTTTCGCAGCGAAGCCAAGGGTCAAGTACGGAGTATTGCGGGCCCCGAAAGCCTATGGCCTCGGTTGACGCGTGGTGGTTGATTGGACGTGGGCGTCTCCACTTCCCCATGTTGCCTTGGCAACTGCACAACTCGACGAGTCCGTACGTCATGCAAGTAAAACCATCATTACCTGCGATCGTGGGAGGTCCCGGTTGGCCTTCTCTTGCTATAAATGGGGAGGGGGTGGAGCCCCTGTTGCCCATCTCTTCCTTGCTCACTTGCTTCTTCCTCCTCGCTCCACTGCTAGCTTCTTTTCCCTCGCTTTGTTGCTAGCACCAATGGCGCCTATCAGAAGGTTCTCCACCGAAGAAAAGGGGAAGGCCCCCCGAGATGTCCCGGAGCAACTTTCACCGAAGAAGAGGTCGATCCATCGCCGTGAAGAAGCGGCGATGCAGGTGGTGACGAGGCCTTGGTGGTAGCGGCCTCCCCCAGGGTATCCGCTACCCCTGTATGCCCAAGCCGAGGACTCAGGAAGGCGGAGCGACGAGCAGCGCCGCCGGCGCCACGCTCGGGGTCGCTGCACCGCGGCGACGCGTGCCGTTGCCCTAGGAATCCATGCCGCAGACTCCTCGCACGAGCTGCTGCTATGGGCGCCGATGCCCCCAAGCTCTTGGATCCGCTTCCCGCGGTTCTTCTCCGACGTGATGCTGCCGAGGGGGCTGATACGTCTCCAACGTATCTATAATTTTTAATTGCTCCATTCTATATTATCTACTGTTTTGGACATTATTGGGCTTTATTATCCACTTTTATATTATTTTTGAGACTAACCTATTAACCGGAGGCCCAACCCAGAATTACTGTTTTTTGCCTATTTTAGGGTTTCGAAGAAAAGGAATATCAAACAGAGTCCAAATGGAATGAAACCTTCGGGCACGTGATTTTCTCACCGAACATGATCCAGGAGACTTGGACCCTGCGTCAAGAAACAAAGGAGGAA
>NC_057803.1:356412364-356426813 GCF_018294505.1 Triticum aestivum
CGTACCCCCAAACGATCAGATATGAAGCCAAAACCCTAATTCCACCGCCGTAACTTTTTGTATCCACGGGATCCCATCTTGGGGCCTGTTCCGGAGCTCCGCCGGAGGGGGCATCCATCATGGAGTGCTTCTATGTAACATCCCAAAATTCTAAATTTTGGAATGTTATAATAAATAGATAGATTTGATTCTTTGCTTGTTTGTTGTGTGATTGATTGACTGAAAGTGAGTGAATTCGAAACTTTTTGAAAGTTAAATGAGAGGGAATAAAAGGACTTTCCCAAACTTTCAATTTTGCATTTATGCTCTCCATGAATTCAAATACTTTTCATCACAAAACCCGTGAGAGAGGATGACATGACTTCTTCCATTTATTTAAATGAAAAGGGGTGTTGAAAATATTTCAATTTCATTTGGGAAGATTTTTCAAATCAGAAACTTCAACAAACTCAATGATTTTCATGAGAGAAGATAAAAGGACTTCTTCAAAGCATATGAAATATGAGTTAGGAGTTTCAAAGAATTAAATTCAAAATCCCATTCAATCTATTTTCAATTTGGAGTTATTTGGGTTTTATTCAAATTATTTTTCTCCAAAAATAAAATATACGAAAATAGGGTAACATGATTCCCTACATATCAAAATTGGAGAGAAATAAATTTGAATTAATTTTGGTATTTTTAATATGATTTTTATTGGATTTTATTAGACCAGTAGCGATCTTTGAATTATCTGAATTTGTGTGAATTTTATTTAATAATAGGAAAATGTTCAGTTTGTAGAAAATCTTTTTCTAAAAATTTTGATATATAATATGGCTATATAAAGTTTTAGTTTTATTTTCCTTTTTCAGTTTATCGCTTTCTCTTAAAAAATAAATAACAAAAACTGCGCGCGCGCCTGAAACTAACTGTCGCCCACGTGCTCATCATAGTACCAGCGGGCGCCCCATCTTTTCTTTTTCTTTATCCTATATGGGCCAGGCCCAGCCAGCCATATTCCTTCCCCATATTTTTTCCATAGTTTTTCTTTTTATTTTCTATTGCTAAAAAAATTACAGTGTGCGCGGCCCGCCGAACCGCCAAAAGGCCTTTTGGCCCATGGCGCATGTCTCATCTCTGTTTCGTATATTTTCGTCTACGTTTAGTCCCACATTGCCTAACCAACTTGTAACGCCCTCGATGCGGCTATATCTCCTACATGTCGAAGCATGACTTAGAGGCATAACCGCATTGAAAGCATTGTCGCAAGTAAGGTAATCTTCACAACAACCCATGTAAATAGATAAAAGGGGAAAAGGTACATAGTTGGCTTACACTCGCCACGTCACACAAATACATGAATAACATTACAATCATCCAATACACTCATGGTCCAACTACGGTACCAAAATAAAAGATCAACCCCCACATGCGACAAAGTCCCTAATCGCCCCAACTGGGCACCACTACTGATCATCTGGGAAAGGCACATAGTAGCGACGAGAGCCTTCATCGAACTCCCACTTGAGCTCAAACGCATCATCTGGAACGGTATCATCGGTCCCTGCATCTGGTTTTGGAAGTAAACTGTGAGTCATGGGGACTCAGCAATCTCGCACCCTCGCGATCAAGACTATTTAAGCTTATAGGTAAGGCAAGGTAATATGTGGAGCTTCAGCAAGCGACTAGCATATATGGTGGCTAACCTGTTCGCAAAAGAGAGCGAGAAGAGAAGGCAAAAGCATGGTTGAACAAACTATGATCAAGAAGTGATCCTAGAACAACCTACGTCAAACATTACTCCAACACCGTGTTCACTTTTCGGACTCCGCCGAGAAGATACCATCATGGTTACACACGCGGTTGATTCATTTTAATTGAGTTAAGTTTCAAGTTATCTACAACCGGACATTAACAAATTCCCAACTGTCCATAACCGCGGGCACTGCTTTCGAAAGTTCAAATCCCTGCAGGGGAGTCCCAACTTAGCCCATCACAAGCTCTCACGGTCAACGAAGGATATTCCTTCTCCCGAGACATTCTGATCAGACTCGACATCTCGGTTTTACAAGACATCCTAGACAATGGTAAAACAAGTCCAGCAAGACCGCCCGAATGTGCCAACAAATTTTGATAGGAGCTGCACATATCTCATTCTCAGGGCACACTCAGATGACACATCCTACGAGTAAAACCAAGCCTCAAGTTGCCCCGAGGTGACCCCGCAGTCTACTCGGTCGGACCAACACTCAGAGGAGCACTGGCCCAGGGGGGGTTAAATAAAGATGACCCTTGGGCTCCGGAAACCCAAGGGAAAAAGAGGCTAGGTGGAAAATGCTAAAACCAAGGTTGGGCATTGCTGGAGGAGTTTTATTCAAGGCAAACTGTCAAGGGGTTCCCATTATAACCCAACCACGTAAGGAAGGCAAAATCCGGGAACATAACACCGATATGACGGAAACTAGGGCGGCAAGAGTGGAACAAAACACTAGGAAAAAGGCCGAGCCTTCCACCCTTTACCAAGTATATAGATGCATTAAGATAAACAAGATAATATGGTGATATCCCAACAATAAACAATGTTCCAACAAGGAATGGTGTCCAATCTTCACGTGCAACTAGCAACGCTATAAGAGGGGCTGAGCAAAGCGGAATCATAGTCAATCAACGGTTTGCTAGGACATGGTGGGTTAGAGGTTAGACATGGCAATTTGGGAGGCATGATAAGCAAGTGGTAGGCATCATAGCATAGGCATAGCAAAAGAGCGAGCATCTAGCAAGCAAAGATAGAAGTGATTTCGAGGGAATGATCATCTCGCTTGCAAAGTTGTCAGAGGTGACTTGATCCTCGTAAGCGAACTCAAAGGGCTCTTCATTCGCGGACTCATCTCCCGGCTCTACCCAAACAAGAACAACAAGAAAACGGAACACAATCAACCATGTGCAATGCTCAAACAACATGATGCAAACATGGTATGCTATGCGGGATGCGATATGTGATGCATATGCAAGATTTGAAAAGGAATGATTGAACCTGGACTCAACATGGAAATCCAAGAGTGCCACTAGAAAGGTGAGGTGATTTTGATTGAAATCGATATAAAGATCACCGGAATCTGATGCACAGTTTGAAAATGGCAAGCAAAACAAATATGGCACGGGTCTGCGATAATCAGCAAGTAGCCATCTAAATGCATCAAGATATGTATGCTATAGCACTCAAACATGACAGCAAAATACATGGAAGGGATCCACTCATAAAGTTTGACCAAATAAGAACACTGAGCTACGGCTAATTCATCCATTAACAGGTTCAAACAAGCATGGCAAAAATGCAAATGGTAACATGTTTCAGACTTAGTGAAATTAACACAAGTCTGGAATTTAACATCAGGAAGCACACTTTAGAGCATGAAAACTACATGCTACAGGAACTTAACATGGCAAAGGAAGGCATGGCATGAAGCTACTCAAAGCACTTAACAAAAGTACCTTAGTGACCTTGAGCCCATAGGGATCACAAAATATAATTGCAAGCTTGTGAACATGGCCAAAACATAAATAGATCTCAGACTTAGTGAAAAACTGGAGCATGCAAATCAGTTAACGAGTTGGCATGTTTACGAGCTTGATGCACTCACTACAGAGCATGGCATGACAAACTAAGCTACACATGGCAAGAACAACAACATAGCATGCACGGATCAATAGCAACATCCTCGGCAAAATCGCTGACAAGTCAACAATCTTCCAGGATTCACGATATAGCAAAAGTAGAGCTCGATTGACTCAAGCTAGGTTGCTCCATAAATGCAAAAAAACACATGGATGGATAGAGCACCACAATGTTAACAACCATCAAGAATACATGGCATAGAAGCTACACATGGCAAGAACAACAACATAGCATGCACGGACCAATAGCAACATCCTCGGCAAAATCGCTGACAAGTCAACAATCTTCCAGGATTCACGATATAGCAAAAGTAGAGCTCGATTGACTCAAGCTAGGTTGCTCCATAAATGCAAACAAACACATGGATGGATAGAGCACCACAATGTTAACAAATCATCCTTACTGATCATCCTCAAAAGAGGCACGGATCACTAGGAAACAACATGAACATATGGCATAACGACAAAATCAGGACAAGGACGTGGTGAAATTCTAAGTCCCTGAAATCAGCATTACCGATTACGCTACTTTGCAAGCTTGTGCTAGTCACCACAAATATCACAAAAATACATGGCAAGCACCTCTGTAAAGATGGCATGGCATATAACAAAACACATGTAGAGCTCAGGAGCATATCATGCACACATTAATCATGGCAAAAATGACAAAAAACTATTTGATGAAACAGATCTGCCAAATTTCTCACATAGCCCTCTTCCAACAGCATTTCGGGCATCAAGATGAGTTCAAATGAAAATGATGCAATGAGATGAAATGATTTACTCGTTGATACGAACATTTTGATATGCTACACGCACGAATCGGAGCTACGGATGCAGAGTTATAGCATGCCAAAGTTTATATAAAATTAGGATTTGTAGGGAAAAAGTCAACCGTGAAGATTTGGATTTGGATCTACTGTAGCAGTTACTGTAGCAGGAGGTTGCCGGAAAACAGCTCGAAGTAACCGGAGATAGAGGGAGAGGGCGGGCCTGCTGGAGGAGAGGTCGCCCGGGGCCGGTGACGAGGTGGCCGGTGGCGCTGGCGCGGCAGCCCGCGGCGGTGAGGTGGCGGCGGAGGAAAGCGGCCCGGTGGCGGCGCGGCGTGGTAGGCGGCGTTGCTCGCCGGCGTGGGGCGGCGACCGGCCCAGTGCGGACGGGCGGTGGAGCGCCGGCGTCCTGGGCGGCGCGCAAGGCCGGGGACGAAGGCGGCGGGGTCGCGGATGGGCCGGCTCGCGGCGGCGCGGGGGAAGTCGGTGCGGTCGGCGGCGAATCGGGCGACGACACGTGGCGGCGGATGGCGGGAACGGACACGTCCGGACAGCGGGTTTTTGTCCGGCGGCGCAAGGAGAGGGAGAGGTTAGGGTTTGCCCGAGATTTTTGGAAGGGGATCTATATATAGGCATAGAGGGAGCTAGGAAGCTCCAAATGGAGTGCGGTTTTCGGCCACGCGATCGTGATTGAACGCTCTAGCCGATGGGATAGGTTTTGGTGGGTTTTGGGCCAAATTTGAAGGGTGTTGGGCTGCAACACTCACGAGGCCTTCTCGGTCCCTCGGTTAACCGTTGGAGTATCGAACGAAGTCCAAATGGCACGAAACTTGACAGGCGGTCTACCGGTAGTAAACCAAGCCCGCATGACAAGTCTCGGTCCAATCCGGAAATGTTTAACCCCCACACACGAAAAGAGGTAGAAAGGGGCACCGGAGGAGATAGGAGCGCCAGAATGCAAAATGGGCAACGAGGAAAATGCTCGGATGCATGAGACGAACACGTATGCAAATGCAATGCACATGATGACATGATATGAGATGCATGACAAAGATAAAAACATACGAAGACAAAAACCCGAATCCAAGGAAAATAAAATAACTTAGGCCGGAAACGGCAAGAGTTGGAGTACAAATAAAGTAAATTACATCCGGGGTGTTACAACACTCCACCACTACGAAAGGATCTCGTCCCGAGATCTAGGACTGGAAAAACGCCGGGTACTCAGAACGGAGGTGAACCTCGCGTTCCCAGGTAACTTCACAGTCGGAATGGTGTGACCACTTGACTTTGAGGAATTTGATTGACTTATTGCGAGTCTTGCGTTCAGTCTCTTCAAGAATAGCAACTGGGTGCTCACGATAAGAGAGGTCTTCTTGGAGATCAATGTCTTCGAAGTTGACGGTGCGGTCAGGGGTCTTGAAGCACTTGCAGAGCTGAGAGACATGGAACACGTCGTGCACGTTTGCAAAGTTGGAGGGAATCTCGAGTTGATAGGCGAGATCGCCTCTCTTGCTGACGATCTTGAAAGGACCCACGTATCTAGGGGCAAGCTTCCCTTTGATACCGAAGCGACGAGTACCTTTCATTGGAGAGACGCGTTGGTAAACATGGTCTCCGATCTCGAAAGGAAAATCACGATGCTTACTATCATAGTAGCTCTTCTGATGCGATTGCGCTGCTTTGAGGTTATCACGAATGACTTTGCACATCTCCTCTGCCTCTGTGATCAAGTCATTTCTAAGAAGTTGACGTTCACCAATCTCTGACCAGTTAAGAGGAGTATGACACTTCCTGCCATAGAGAATTTCAAATGGGGCCTTGCCCGAGCTTGCTTGAAAGCTGTTGTTGTAGGAGAACTCGACATATGTAAGACAATCTTCCCACTTCATACCGAAAGAAATAACGCAAGCCCTAAGCATATCTTCAAGGATCTGATTGACACGCTCGACTTGGGCGCTACTTTGAGGATGAAAAGATGTGCTGAAATGGATGTTGGTGCCCATGGCCTTCTGAAAAGAATCCCAAAACTTGGAGGTAAAGATGTTGCCATAGTATGAAGATATCAGCTGTGGAATACCGTGTAGAGAGACAATCCGAGAGGTATACAGCTCCGCCAATTGAGCTGCAGTGATAGACTCTTTGATAGGCAGGAAATGAGCCACTTTAGTGAGTTTGTCGATGACAACGAATATATCATCATTGCCACGCTTGGACTTTGGAAATCCTGTCACGAAGTCCATCTCAATGTGGTCAAACTTCCATTCTAGAATGGCAAGAGGTTGAAGGAGACTAGCTGGTCGTTGGTGTTATGCCTTCACTCTTCTGCAGACATCACATTCATTCACGAACTGAGCAATCTCATGCTTCATTCGAGTCCACCAATACGCCTGTTTGAGGTCCTGGTACATCTTCGTGCCCCCAGGGTGGATAGAGAGGAGAGAATTGCGAGCCTCGTTCCTAATGACTTTACGAAGGTCACCTTTAGGCAAAACAATGCGATCCTCGAAGAAGAGACTATCCTTGTCATCAAGGCGATAACACTTGTACTTGGGTTGACTCTTGGCAATCCCAATCTTCACCTTCTTCACAATAGCATCAAGAAGTTGAGCCTCACGAATCTGATCTTCCAAAGTAGGAGAGACTTGAAGGTTAGCGAGGAAACCTTGAGGAACAACTTGCAGATTGAGTTTGCAGAAAGCTTCACAAAGCTCGGGTTGGTAAGGCTTGAGAATCAAACTGTTGCAGTAAGCCTTCCTGCTCAATGCGTCAGCAATTACATTGGCCTTGCTTGGAGTATATTCGATGCTCGGATTATACTCTTGAATCATTTCGACCCAACGAGTCTGCCTGAGGTTGAGATTAGGCTGAGTGAAGATGTACTTGAGACTCTTGTGGTCAGTGAAGATGTCCACTTTTCTTCCCAATAAGAGATGTCTCCAAGTCAAAAGAGCATGCACAAGTGCCGCCAACTCGAGGTCATGAGTGGGGTAGTTCTTCTCGTTGGGCTTCAACTAGCGAGAGGTATAAGCCACAACTTTCTTCTCTTGCATCAACACTACACCAAGACCTTGAAGAGAGGCTTCGCAGAAGACCTCGAACGGTTTGGATTCATCAGGACGACTCAGAACTGGAGCAGTGACTAATTTCTCTTTCAGGGTGTTGAAAGCGATGTCACATTCCGGAGACCAAACGTACTTGACGTGCTTCTGGAGAAGGTTTGAAAGAGGCTTCGCGATCTTTGAGAAGTTCTCAACAAACCTTCAACAATAGCTTGCGAGACCAAGGAAGCTGCAGAGTTGCTTCACATTCTGAGGTGGTTCCCAATTCACAATTGCAGACACCTTCTCAGGATTCACCGCTATGCCCTTGGCAGAGATGATATGCCCAAGATAGAGAACCTCATCGAGCCAAAACTCGCACTTTGAGAACTTGGCGTAGAACTGATGTTCTCTGAGCTTATCGAGCACCAAATGCAAGTGCTTGGCATGATCTTCCTTGTTCTTGGAAAAGACCAAAATGTCATCGAGGTAGACCAAGATGAAGTCATTTGTGTAGGCGTTGAAGATTAAGTTCATCATGCAAGAGAAAGTCGGCGGAGCGTTGACGAGGCCAAAAGACATGACAGTGTATTCATATGAACCATAGCTTGTTCTGAAAGCCGTCTTGGGGATATCTTGCTCACGAATTCGAATCTGGTGATAGCCCATACGGAGATCAAGCTTAGAGAATACTTGAGCACCTTTGAGTTGTTCAAACAGCTCGTTGATGTTGGGAAGTGGGTACTTGTTCTTTATAGTCTTCTTGTTCAATGGACGGTAGTCAACACAGAGTCGGTCCATTCCATCCTTCTTCTTCACAAAAAGAACTCCACAACCCCACGGAGAAGAACTAGGTCGGATGAGACCCATTCGCTCTTGAATATCGAGTTGCTTCTTCAGCTCCTTCAACTCTTCGGGTCCAATCTTGTAAGGACGTTTGCAAACAGGTTCTGTGCCAGGCTCAAGATCGATAACGAATTCAACTGGCCGGTGCGGAGGCATTCCTGGAAGCTCTTCTGGAAAGACGTCTTGATATTCGCAAACGACTGGAATTTGAGAGATGGCATCCAGTTCACCCTTCTCATTGAGAGAAAACAGATGGATGGTATCATCATGAGCGGCAAAGACAATTACATCCTCAGACGAATGAGTCAATTGAATCTGCTTGGCAGCACAATCAAGATGAGCCTTGTGCTTAGAAAGCCAATCCATTCTGAGAATAAGATCGATATCCAAGTTACCAAGGACCACTGGAGAGGACAGAAACTTGTAGTCGCGCAACGTGATAGAGACATCGAGAGCAACCAAACTAGAAGTCAAAAGCTTGCCGGGAGAAACAACTTGCATGACTTTGGGCATAACCTCAGTATCAACATTGTGCTTTGATGCAAATGGGAATGACAAGAAAGAATGCGATGCACCAGTGTCAAAAAGTACTTTTGCGGGAACATCGTTAATAGGAAGGTTACCCATGATGACATCTGACGAGTCCTCTGCTTGAGCTGCATTCATCAAGTTGACCTTGGCGTGCTTGGGGTTATGCTTGACCACAGCTGTACTTGCTAGTCTCACAGGAGGAGGAGGAGGGAGACGCCTCTGATTGAAGCATTTGTTGGCATAGTGACCCTTCTGTTGGCACTTGTTGCACGTGACCTCTGAAAGCGGACGGTGATACGGAGCACTTGATCTTGGAGCTTGAGACGAAGTCTTGTTCTGAAAGCCATGGTTGGGTGGGTGGGAAGATCCACTGCCACCTTTGCTCTTCTGCTGATAAGGCTGACGGAACGGAGGAGGAGGAAGCCAATACTTCTGCTGCTTAGCCACTTGAGTTGAGGAAGAAGGAGTTGCATCTCTGACTCGCTTCTTGGAAGCATCACACTTCAGTTGAGCAGTCTCTTGCTTCATTGCCATGTTGTAAAACTCATCGTACCTCTTGGGCTCAAAGAGAACGAGAGCTAGCTGGATTTCTTCCCTGAGACCACCCCTGAACTGGTATATCATGCTCTTCTCATCAGGGATGTCTTGCTTAGCAAAACGGGCGAGCTTCTGAAACATCTTGTTGTAATCGTAAATAGACATAGAGCCTTACTTCAGGTTGCGGAATTCCTCACGCTTGCTTTCAACCACGCTCTGAGGAATATGATGAGCTTTGAAGTCTTGACGGAATTCATCCTAGGTAATCACACGGCCTCCTCTGGAATCTTTGTACTACTGAAACCATTCTGCAGCTTGGTCTTTGAGTTGGAAGGAAGCAAACTTGAAAAAGTCCTCAGGCCTGATGTTACTGCACTCGAAATGCTTGCATATGTCCACGAGCCAATCATCAGCGTTTGTTGCCTCAACACAATTGCTGAAGGTCTTTGGCTAGTTAGCAAGGAACTGGTTGAGTGTAGCAAACTGATTCTGATTGTTGCCATGACCCTGGTTCCCTTGGTTGCACTCTTGAAGAAGTTGCATGATCAGTTGTGTGTTTGCATTGGTAGCGGCCATCACAGCTTGCCATGCCTCCAGAGGTGGAGGTGGTGGTGGCGGATCAGGATTCGGAGTCATGCGCGTTGGAGGAGCCATCCTGAAGAGGTTGACATCCGTTAGCACATTGACAGACAAATATTGAAGCTGAATCAAACGGGTTGAAATGCAACATATAGTCTTCACATCCAAACAAAATGAACGAATGCATTCCAGTTGAAATGGTCACATATCCATAAATTGAGAAGCCACTAGAATTGAGGTAGAAGAAAAACAACAAGGTACAGAACAAGAACAAATACTTGGTGAGGATTACCCAATCCCAAACCAAATATCCGCGGAAGAAGAACTAGAGCTAGAAGAATTCCCACCTATGAAACTCCCGAACCTTTCCGGTTATGCAATCAGGTGTTGGGGATACAGGGGAAGCATAATATCTCACCCAAATATAGCAAATTCTACATCCAGCTATATCCATCCTTCAACATATAACCGAGAAAAACTTCGAAAATCATCTACCTCAACCTTCGAAAAGCATCCGTTATACAAGTTATGTCAATACTCCCGAACTCCCGCCCTAGTACTGGGTGGCATCGAGGTTATCTCACCAACAACTGCATAAAAGAGATTTTTGACGTCGGCGAAACTCAGGTATTCCAGAATCTCAATGACAAAATTGTGACGACAACACCTCGGAGCTCAACTCCTCGGGACACTGCCACAACCCCTAAATGACAGGAGGCACCAAGAAGAATGTTCTCGTCACAAATCGATCGGAACAATTCCAAGATACCCGCGTGATCCTAAATTTTTTTAGTGAAATTTGAGAAAGAAGAGTCAAAACTCTACGTCAGGATGCCTTACCAGAGCGATGAAGGGACTGGGGAGTAAAAAGAATTCCTAACTCTCCGATATATAATTCCTAAATTACTCAAAACATTTTTCTAGACTCAACAACGCCAACGATTCGATCAAGCAGGGGGCTCCTAAGGTCGGGGAAGGCTCTGATTACCAACTTGTAACGCTCTCGATGCGGCTATATCTCCTATGTGTCGAAGCACGACTTAGAGGCATAACCACATTGAAAGCAATGTCGCAAGTAATGTAATCTTCACAACAACCCATGTAAATAGATAAAAGGGGAAAAGGTACATAGTTGGCTTACACTCGCCACGTCACACAAATACATGTATAACATTACAATCATCCAATACACTCATGGTCCGACTACGGTACCAAAATAAAAGATCAACCCCCACATGCGACAAAGTCCACGATCGCCCCAACTGGGCACCAATACTGATCATCTGGGAAAGACACATAGTAACGACGAGAGTCTTCATCGAACTCCCACTTGAGCTCAAGCGCATCATCGGTCCCTGCATCTGGTTTTGGAAGTAAACTGTGAGTCACGGGGACTCAGCAATCTCACATCCTCGCGATCAAGACTATTTAAGCTTATTGGTAAGGCAAGGTAATATGTGGAGCTGCAGCAAGCGACTAGCATATATGGTGGCTAACCTGTTCGCAAAAGAGAGCGAGAAGAGAAGCCAAAAGCACGGTCGAACAAACTATGATCAAGAAGTGATCCTAGAACAACCAACATCAAACATTACTCCAACACCGTGTTCACTTCCCGGACTCCACCGAGAAGAGACCATCACGGTTACACACGCGGTTGATTCATTTTAATTAAGTTAAGTTTCAAGTTATCTACAACCGGACATTAACAAATTCCCATCTGCCCATAACCACGTGCCCGGCTTTTGAAAGTTCAAATCCCTGTAGGGGAGTCCCAACTTAGCCCATCACAAGCTCTCACGGTCAACGAAGGATATTCCTTCTCCCGAGACATTCCGATCAGACTCGGCATCTCGGTTTTGCAAGACATCCTCGACAATGGTAAAACAAGTCTAGCAACACCGCCCGAATGTGCCGACAAATCCCGATAGGAGCTGCACATATCTCGTTCTCAGGGCACACTCAGATGAGACATCCTACGAGTAAAACCAACCGTCAAGTTGCCGGGAGGTGGCCCCGCAGTGTACTCAGTTGGACCAACACTCAGAGGAGCACTAGTCCAGGGGGGTTTAAATAAAGATGACCCTTGGGCTCCGGAAACCCAAGGGAAAAAGAGGCTAGGTGGCAAATGCTAAAACCAAGGTTGGGCATTGCTGGAGGAGTTTTATTCAAGGCGAACTGTCAAGGGGTTCCCATTATAACCCAACCGCGTAAGGAACGCAAAATCCGGGAACATAACACCGATATGACGGAAACTAGGGCGGCAAGAGTGGAGCAAAACACTAGGCAAAAGGCCGAGCCTTCCACCCTTTACCAAGTATAGAGATGCATTAAGATAAACAAGATAATATGGTGATATCCCAACAATAAACAATGTTCCAACAAGGAATGGTCTCCAATCTTCACCTGCAACTAGCAACGCTATAAGAGGGGCTGAGCAAAGCGGAATCATAGCCAATCAACGGTTTACTAGGACATGGTGGGTTAGAGGTTTGACATGGAAATTTGGGAGGCATGATAAGCAAGTGGTAGGCATAGTAGCATAGGCATAGCAAAAGAGTGAGCATCTAGCAAGCAAAGATAGAAGTGATTTCGAGAGTATGATCATCTTGCCTGCAAAGTTCTCAGAGTTGACTTGATCCTCGTAAGAGAACTCAACGGGCTCCTCGTTCGCGAACTCGTCTCCCGGATCTACCCAAATAAGAACAACAAGCAAACGGAACACAATCAACCACGTGCAATGCTCAAACAACATGATGCAAACATGGTATGCTATGCGGGATGTGATATGTGATGCATACACAAGATTTGACAAGGAATGATTGAACCTGGCCTCAACTTGGAAATCCAAGAGTGCCACTGGAAAGGTGAGGTGATTTCGGTTGAAATCGATATAAAGATCACCAGAATCGGATGCACGGTTTGGAAATGGCAAGCAAAACAAATATGGCACCGGTCTGCGATAATCAGCAAGTAGCCATCCAAATGCATCAAGATAAGTATGCTACAGCACTCAAACATGACAACAAAATACATGGCAGGGATCAATGCATAAAGATTGACAAAAGAAGAACACTGAGCTATGGCTAATTCATCCATTAACAGGTTCAAACAAGCATGGCAAAAATGCAAATGGTAACAGGTTTCAGACTTACTGAAATTAACACATGTCTGGAATTTAACATCAGGAAGCACACTTTAGAGCATGAAAACTACATGCTACAGGAACTTAACATGCCAAAGAAAGGCATGGCATGAAGCTAATCAAAGCACTTAACAAAAGCCCTTAGTGACCTTGAGCCAAAAGGGATCAGAAAATATAATTGAATGCTTGTGAACATGGCAAAAACATAAACAGATCTCACACTTGGTGAAAGCTGGAGCATGCAAATCAGTTAACGAGTAGGCATGTTTACGAGCTCGATGCACTCAGTACATATCATGGCATGACAAACTAAGAATACACCCATCAAGAATACATGGCATAGAAGCTAGACATGGCAAGAACAACAACATAAATACATGGCATAGAAGCTAGACATGGCAAGAACAACAACATATCATGCACAGATCAATAGCAACAAACTCGGCAAAATCGCTAACAAGTCAACAATCTGCCAGGATTCACGATATAGCAAAAGTAGAGCTCAATTGACTCAAGCGAGGGTGCTCCATAAATGCAAAAAAATACATGGATGGAGAGATAACCACAATGTTAACAAATCATCCTTACTGATCATCCTCAAAATAGGCACGGATCACTAGGAAACAACATAAACATATGGCATAACGACAAAATCAGGACAAGGACTTAGTGAAATTCTAAGTCCCTGAAATCAGCATTACCGATTACGCTATTTTGCAAGCTTGTGCTAGTCACCACAAATATCACAAAAATACATGGAAAGCACCTCTTTAAAGAAGGCATGGCATATATAAAAACACATGTAGAGCTCGGGAGTATATCATGCACACATTAATCATGGCAAAAATGACAAAAAGCTATTTGATGAAACAGATCTGCCAAATTTATCACATAGCCCTTTTCCAACAGCATTTCGGGCATCAAGATGAGCTCAAATTAAAATGATGCATTGAGATGAACATTTTGATACGCTACATGCACGAATCAGAGCTACGAATGCAGAGTTATAGCATGCCAAAGTTTGCATAAAATTAGGGTTTATAAGGAAAAAGTCAACCGTGAAGATTTGGACCAGGATCTACTGTAGCGGTTACTGTAGCAGGAGGTCGCCGGAAAACAGCTCGACGTCGCCGGAGATCGAGGGAGAGGGCGGGCCAGCCGGAGGAGAGCTCGCCCGGGGCCGGCAACGAGGTGGCCGGTGGCAGTGGCGCGGCAGCCCGCGGCGGCAAGGTGGCTGCGGAGGAAAGCGGCCCGGTGGCGGCGCGGTGTGGTAGGTGGCGTTGCTCGCTGGCGTGGGGCGGCGACCGGCCCGGTGCGGATGGGCGGCGGAGCGCCGACGTCCTGGG
>NC_057803.1:356427189-356584620 GCF_018294505.1 Triticum aestivum
GGCCACGGCGGGACGGCTCGCGGCGGCGCGGGGGAAGTGGGCGCGGTCGGCGGCGAATCGGGCGACGACACGTGGCGGCAGACGGCGGGAACGGACACGTCCGGACGGCGGGTTTTCGTCCGCCGGCGCGAGGAGAGGGAGAGGTTAGGGTTTGCCCGAGATTTTTGGAAGGGGATCTATATATAGGCATAGAGGGAGCTAGGAAGCTCCAAATGGAGTGCAGTTTTCGGCCACGTGATCGTGATCGAACGCTCTAGCCGATGGGAAAGGTTTTGGTGGGGTTTGGGCCAAATTTGAAGGGTGTTGGGCTGCAACACTCACGAGGCCTCCTTGGTCCCTCGTTTAACCGTTGGAGTATCAAACGAAGTCCAAATGGCAAGAAACTTGACAGGCGGTCTACCGGTAGTAAACCTAGGCCGCATGACAAGTCTCGGTCCAATCCGGAATGTTTAACCCCCACACACGAAAAGAGGTAGAAAGGGGCACCGGAGGAGATAGGAGCGCCGGAATGCAAAACGGGCAATAGGGAAAATGCTCGGATGCATGAGATGAACACGTATGCAAATGCAATGAATATGATGACATGATATGAGATGCATGACAAAGATAACAACACACGAAGACAAAAACCCGAACCCGAGGAAAATAAAATAACTTAGGCCGGAAACAACAAGAGTTGGAGTACAGATAAGGTAAATTACATCCGGGGTGTTACACCTTTAACCCTTAAACCTCTTTTCCACCTATAAATATAGACCCAGAGCCTCCAAAAAATCATCCAATTCAGGTTAAATCAATATTTTGGTTTGACTAGATAAAAATATTTTCTCCTCTTCAGCGCGACTTTTAGAAATTGTCTCCTTTCTCCAAAGTCATCTTTTCTCCGCCTTATAAATGTATCTTTCTTTATACTTTTGTAGTTTATTATTTCTAGACTAATACGATAAAATAATCAGATTATCAATTAGTCTATGTATTTATACATTAGACCCTAGCTGTAGCTATTTTTCTTCCGTAAAACAGCTTGGCCTTGATTTTTCAAATATGCCATAACTTTTTACTCGTTCATCCAAATTAGATGAAACCAACGCCTATAGCTTCGCCTTGTTTTTACCTATCCAGTAAACTTGTCACATCAACTTTTTGAGATTTTCAATTTTCAAATTTTGTTCAGATTTATATTCAAACTTCTTTTGATCATAACTTGAGTTTTATAACTCCGTTTGAGTTGATTCTTTTGCCAAATTAAAGCTCTTGACCTAAACTTTCTGATAAGGCGAAATTCACATAATTTTGGTACCGTTAGAAATATTTTTATGCTGCAGGAATTATTTGCTTGGTTTTGATGTTTTCTGAATCGTCTTCTTCGATCTTTCTGACATTTTGAGTGAGTGCTTATGTGTGGTTACTATTGCTTGCTTACGATAGATTGACTAGAGTGAGACGAGTAGATCTATCAAGAGTTATGAGTGCGAATCATCTTCATCAACATTGCAGGCAAGTTCACACTTTGATCATATTCCTTTCATACCCAGTTTTTATGCATTAGTTTCAACCTCAAACATTGCATGAGTAGGATTGATAACATGTGGGTATTGGGAAGTAGTTGATGAGATAGGAACCTATTGCCCTGCATTCAAACCTTGGGAGTTACTATTACGTTGCTTATATTGTTATGCTATGCTCGTAGACGTGGATTGGGTTTGAGAGTATTCATGATAGATGTGAGATTGCTAATTAATGGTTTACTTAAGGTGGCAACTTTAACACACATCTGGGTGGATTGAGGCACCTGGGTATTCCAGCGATTTCCTATTTAGGCACCTAGGTACAGCGATTGCCTGTTTTTCTTTATGGACCACCACCCAGGCTCAAAGGGATCATAAGATTATTCATACTAGAAACTTTCGTCTGCAACCACAAGCTATTATGGGCTCTAGCATAGTTGATTAAGTCGTGTAAACTCTTACAGTGGTAGACTAGTAGATGTAGGGGATGTAGGTGTTACGGTCTACCCATCGTAAGGTGCAAACGCTTCTGAAAGACTGTGTCTCGGTCATCCGTTTCTCAAACACCATGTAGTGCGAGAAATCCAACAGAGGAGATCGAGTCTTGTGGGGAAAAGTGCGCAAACCTCTGCAGAGTGTATAAACTAATCATGATTAGCCGTGTCCCCAGTTATGGACGTCTTGAGTATCCAGTAATTGGATTATCATGTGAATCTCATCATGTGACTTTAAATAATTGTGTTGGGGTTTAATGCTGATGCTTAATTGGGATTGAGAGGGTGTCAACGCTCTCAATGTTTAACAACCACCATGATAGTTCAATAAAATTTATTCCTTTGCAGTAGGGAAAAATTGGCTTTACACAAAACAGTAACCATAGAGCTTTTCCACCAGCCATATATGCATGTAATGATAGCCATTATTCATCATTGCTCTACAGTGTGAATTTGCTAGTACATTCAATGTACCGACCCTTTGTGGCTGCAACATCTCATGTTGCAGGATTCTTACGACGAGTAAGTGATACGTTAGGGTTACGATTTCTACACTCAACTTTGCCGTTGGTGTTGATGGGAATCCACAACCTTTGTTACTTCCGCTATATGAATTGAGGTAATAGTATTTACATTACTTTATACATGTGATTTACCTCTGTTATAAATCCTCGAGTACTGTGTGTGTCAGCATACCGATCCAGAGATGACACTTAAGCAAAGAGACTTGATAGTTTGAGGTCGGGTCGCTACAAGATGGTATCAGAGCACATGTTGACTGTAGGACGTGACCCTAGAAACTGGCAAGCCCATATGAAATATTTTTCTCTAAAACTTTACTTTTCAAAAAGATCTTTTACCTCTCTTCCCTTTTGAGCTTATTCAAATATCCCCTTTTAGTGAGACCATACCCCCCTTTTCCCTTTTGACCACACGAAGATTCGACTAATGAGACCACTCCAGGAGGTACAAGATATCGGACAACCGAGACCATTCGGAATGAAGAGGATTTTACCATACATTATGATAATGGAAACTACAACTGTTGAAGACTCTAAAGACTAGGAGAATTGGAGGCCGTGTAGAATTTTCCAGATTTGTATGACCTAGGAAGGCACCCCTTATGGAACTTGGCAGACTATTGAAGCTGTCAATACCGGGATCAAGGTGTATCGGAGAAAGATTGAAACAAGGAGCATGAGAACTCGAAGTTTTGAAACCCCTAAGGCAGGAGATATCAACTATGGAATGGTAGCTCATGGAAATGACAAGAGCAGAAACATGGTTATCCGTGATGTCATCGCCCTCTTATGCTATTTGTCACCGGGTTGAGTTAAGCAGGCATTTCTTCGGAAGTATTGGATGGTTGAAGGCTGATGGAGCACCTATCAGAAAAAGATGAAATTTTAACCTTAGCCGGTGTATCGCTAGGATCTGGAGTAGTACATCAAGAATTCTAAGATGGAGCTCTAGGAAGCCGTATTTGACAAGGAAGCATTTCGTGAAGAAATTAGGACCCAGAAGATGAAAGTAGCCAAGCTTGATAAGCAAAACCTCGAGATACCAGAGATTCGTCAGGAACTGAAGGACAGTAGGACCATGGTTCATGCGAAGGATGTTGAAACCAGAAGTTCGGAACACAACTCCAGAATATTAAAGGACGTCACGAGAGACTTTGCGTCAACAGGAATGATCTGGCAAAAGAACTTGAGAAGGACAAGCACGATCGAAAGAAGCCATCGGAGACATGAACAAGACTCGTAGAGCTTGATGACTTTGAAGATTTATTGACCTTTAGAAGACCCAACCCATGTCATATGCCTACGCTAGATGCGACGTTTGTGAGCTGTCATTTGTTTGATTTTTTTCTGACAGCCACAAATAAAATCTACCTTTTCAAAACCATTGTTTGTATTGTGTGCATCCCTCTCCCTCTCTCTTATCCCACCCAAAACCCATGGACCCAATAGAGGATGAATGGAGATGAGCTTGTATTTTCTGGACCGATAAGTCAATTGGAGACAGACCGATGGATCCAGAACATGGAAGGTCATATGGAGAATAACATGATAACCAGAAAGGACATGGCCCAGCATGCTCTTCAGTGCTTTGTAAGAGTTTCTACTACTTGGTGGAGGATGTACCAAACCATCAATGGATGGTAAAGAGTAACCACTTGGGAAGAATTTAAGTTGACTATGCAAAGATCTCGTCTTGTGTCACGGAAGTTGAGGCCTTGTGGAAAGGATATAAAGAAAACAAGGACAAATACCCTCTTAAGAGGAGGATTACCAAAGGAGTTAGCCGAGGATCTTAGGGAACTTCGGTTGGAGATTGTTCCCAAAGGTTTTGTTGCAGCAATGGAAGTTCAATCTACATTGTTGGGAAAGATCCGTGAAGCTCAGAAGGATGACAAAGAAATTGTTGAGGTAAAAGAAAGGATGAGCAAAGGAAAGGCCAAAGGTTTTCATAAGGAAGAGCATGACACCTTATGGTTCGAGGACCGTGTATATGTGCCCAATAATGCAAAGATTAGGAAGTTAATACTTTAGGAGGCTCATGACTCACCATACTCGATTCGCCCTGGAAACACCAAGATGTATTTGGATTTGAAGGAGCATTTCTAGTGGACTGGTATGAAGAAGGATATTGCGGAGTATGTAGTCGTAGGTGATGTATGCCAGAGAGAGTAAAAGTAGAGCATCAGAAGCCAGCAGGATTACTACAGCCTATGCCGATACCCGAATGGAAGTGGGATAAGCATGGCATGGATTTCATTACAGGATTTTCCAGAACCCGATCGAAATATGATTCTATCTGGGTAGTAGTTGATTCGCATGACCAAAGTGGCTCACTTTATCCCAGTGAAAACCACCTATACAAGTGCGTAGTTGGCCAAGATATATATGACCAGGATCGTATGTCTGCATGGAGTTCCAAGGACCATCGTATCAGATAGAGGAACACAGTTTACCTCAATGTTTTGGAATCAGTTGCACCAGACTTTGGGTACTAGGCTAGAGTTTAGTACATCCTTTCATCCGCAGACAGATGGATAGACCGAAAGAGTCAATCAGATTCTGGAGGACATGTTGAGAGCGTGTGCGCTAGGTTATGGATCTAGTAGGGTTGATAATCTACCTTACGCGGAGTTCTCATGCAACAACGGTTACCAAGCCAGTTTGAAGATGGCCCCTTTTGAAGCTTTGTATGGGAGATGGAGCCAGACACTGTTGATGTGGGATGAAGTTGGAGACCGTCAGTCGTTTGGACCAAATGTGATCAAGGAGGCAGAGTTGATTTGACATAGACTGAAGGTAGCTCAGTATAGGCAGAAGAGTTATGCATACTCAAAAATTCAAGGAGGTAGTCTATGAAATTGGAGATAGAGCATGTCTGCGTGTGTCCCATCTGCGAGGAGTTAAACGATTTGGAGTTAAGGGAAAGTTAGTCCCGAGATTTGTAGGACCATACCGAGTTTTGGAGCGTATGGGAGAAGTGGCCAAGAAGTTGGAGTCACCCGAAGGACTGTCCGGAGTTCATGATGTGGTTCACGTTTCCCAGTTGAAGAAGTGCTATGCAGGAGATTGTAGTAATTTGAGGACCAATAAAGTTAGCATCCTTAGTACTGATTGGATCTTATGAGTTGTTACTCTATGAAGGAAGATTTTGACCGTTTTCAAGGATATGAGAAATATGGTCTATGGATGAGTTTGTGTCATTTTTAGGGTGGTAGTACCCTATGAGGACACTTGACCCATGGAAAGGAGAATGATATACCACAAAGTGGATTTTTTGAAAAAATAAGAATGAGTCTTGTCTCGGTATGTGGGATATACCACGAGGATGAAGAGATGAATTACTATTGGATATAAAGGAGGTATGATGTTGGAAATATGGATCAATGGAATTTCCATGATGAGTCTGAGTAATCATGTCATAGTTGGGTGCCAATAGAAGGAAGGAATACAGTACAATTGGATGGATTTAAGAATACTATGAAGTTGGATGATGGAATAACAATCAGTTGCCCCGAGGATGAGTTCAAGGTTTGCAAGTGATGAGATGGGCCATAACCCACAGGCCCCAGGGCCCACCAAGAAGCAAGCACACTCTTGCTGAAGGAAAAACCCTGGAAGAAGAAGTTACGTTTCATGACAAACGATCTTATAGGAGTTTACGCAAAACCTGAGAGTTGTGAAGAAATGATAGATGTTTGTTTGGCTTGCAGAATCAATGGATTCATTTGAACTTGGTTCGTCGACAAGAGAAATTCTGCAATGCTTGTGAGGATGACTGAGTGATACAATGCGAGATTCACTAAACCATGTACAAGGTAATGATTTGGGTGCGGGATGGATTGATCACCATACCGACTTACTTTTATTATTCGCTTTGCTATATGGGATGGTAAATCTGAGTGACTTACCTATAGTAGAGAGACGACGACATTAAACCTTGTTCAAACCATAGAATGGTATAGCAATTTTTCCCTTTTACAAGGAATCTTTTGCCAACCGTAGGTGATACGGTGAGGATCAACCAGACCCATTTCCTGCAAGAGAAACCATAATTGGATGACCGCCATGAGATATCGGTAGTTGTTTAGTATTGGTGCCAGACCCGTCAGCTAAGAAGACCCAGTCTCCGGACAACCTTACCAAGAAAAAGGACAAAAGAATTGAGGAAAAGGTTATGCCGTTACAAGAAGAGCCCAGAGAAGGAATTATCCTGAAAATTTGAGAAGACCGACACTGTCAAGAATAAGGATGAAGGGTATGAGTTTTTTTGGTGGAACCGTAACCATGTTTCTAAGGGTGGTAGCACCCGAGACCCCGGAGACGATCGATAGATTTTGAGAAAACCCCCAAACCCAACCTATTTCTTTCTAGCCTCTCCAAATCTCGAGGACGAGATTCATTTGAAGGGTGGTAGGTTTGTAACATCCCAAAATTCTAAATTTTGGAATGTTATAATAAATAGATAGATTTGATTGTTTGCTCTTTTGTTGTGTGATTGATTGACTGAAAGTGAGTGAATTCGAAACTTTTTGAAAGCTAAATGATAGGGAATAAAAGGACTTTCCCAAACTTTCAATTTTGCATTTATGCTCTCCGTGAATTCAAATACTTTTCATCACAAAACCCTAGAGAGAGGATGACATGACTTCTTCCATTTATTTAAATGAAAAGGGGTATTGAAATATTTGAATTTCATTTGGGAAGATTTTTCAATTCAGAAACTTCAAGCAACTCAATGATTTTCATGAGAGAAGATAAAAGGACTTCTTCAAAGCATATGAAATATGAGTTGGGAGTTTCAAAGAATTAAATTCGAAATCCCATTGAATCTATTTTCAATTTGGAGTTATTTGGGTTTTATTCAAATTATTTTTCTCCAAAAATAAAATATACGAAAAATAGGGTAACATGATTCCCTACATAACAAAATTGGAGAGAAATAAATTTGAATTAATTTTTGTATTTTTAAAATGGTTTTTATTGGATTTTATTAGACCAGTAGCACTCTTTAAATTATCTGAATTTGTGTGAATTTTATTTAATGCTAGGAAAATGTTCAGTTTGTAGAAAATCTTTTTCTCAAAATTTTGATATATAATATGGCTATATAAAGTTTTGGTTTTATTTTCGTTTTTCAGTTTGTCGCTTTCTGTTAAAAAAAAATAACAAAAACTGCGTGCGCGCCTGAAACTAAATGTCGCCCACGTGCGCATCATAGTACCAGCGGGCGCCCCATCTTTTCTTTTTCTTTATACTATATGGGTCAGGCTCAGCCGGCCATATTCCTTCACCATATTTTTTCCATAGTTTTTCTTTTCTTTTCTATTGCTCAAAAATAATTATAGTGTGCGTGGCCTGCCGAAACGCCTAAAGGCCTTTTGGCCCATGCCTCACGTCTCATCTCTGTTTCGTATATTTTCGTCTATGTTTAGTCCCACATTGCCTAACCTTTAACCCTTAAACCTCTTTTCCACCTATAAATATAGACCCAGAGCCTCCAAAAAATCATCCGATTTGGGTTAAATCAATATTTTGGTTTGACTAGATAAAAATATTTTTCTCCTCTCCGGCGCGAGTTTTAGAAATTGTCTCCTTTCTCCAAAGTCGTCTTTTCTCCGCCTTATAAAGGTATCTTTCTTTATACTTTTGTAGTTTATTATTTCTAGACTAATACGATAAAATAATTAGATTATCAATTAGTCTACGTATTTATACATTAGACCTAGCCGTAGCTATTTTTCTTCCGTAAAACAGCTTGGCCCTGATTTTCCAAATATGCCATAACTTTTTACTCGTTCATCCAAATTAGTTGAAACCAACACCTATAGCTTCGTCTTGTTTTTACCTATCCAGTGAACCTGTCACATCAACTTTTTGAAATTTTCAAATTTCTAATTTTGTTCAGATTTATATTCAAACTTCTTTTGATCATAACTTGAGTTTTATAACTCCGTTTGAGTTGATTCTTTTTGCAAATTAAAGCTCTTGACCTAAACTTTTTGATAAGGCCAAATTCACCTAATTTTGGTACTGTTAGAAATTGTTTTATGCTGCAAGAATTATTTGCTTGGTTTTGATGTTTTCTGAATCGTCTTCTTCGATCTTTCTGACCTTTTGAGTGAGTGCTTATGTATGGTTAGTATTGCTTGCTTATGATAGATTGACTGGAGTGAGACGAGTAGATCTATCAAGAGTTATGAGTGCGAATCATCTTCATCAACATTGCAGGAAAGTTCACACTTTGATCATATTCCTTTCATACCTAGTTTTTATGCATTAGTTTCAACCTCAAACATTGCATGAGTAGGATTGATAACATGTGGGTATTAGGAAGTAGTTGATGAGGTAGGAACCTATTGCCCTACATTCAAACCTTGGGAGTTACTATTACGTTGCTTATATTGCTATGTTATGCTCGTAGACGTGGATTGGGTTTGAGAGTATTCATGAGAGATGTGAGATTGTTAATTAATGGTTTACTTAAGGTGGCAACTTTAACACACATCTGGGTGGATTGAGGCATCTGGTTATTCCAGCGATTGCTTGTTTAGGCACCTGTGTATTCCAGCGATTGCCTGTTTTTCTTTATGGAACGCCACCTAGGCTCAAAGGGATCATGAGGTTATTCATACTAGAAACTTCCGTGTGCAGCCACAAGCTATTATGTGCTCTAGCATAGTTGATTAAGTCATGTAAACTCTTACAGTGGTAGACTAGCAAATGTAGGGGATGTAGGTGGTACGGTCTACCCATCGTAAGGTGGAAACGCTTCTGAAAGACTGTGTCTCGGTCATCCGTTTCTCAAACACCATGTAGTGCGAGAAATCCAACGGAGGAGATCGAGTCTTGTGGGGAAAAGTGCGCAAACCTATGCAGAGTGTATAAACTAATCATGATTAGCCGTGTCCCCGGTTATGGACGTCTTGAGTATCTAGTACTTGGATTATCATGTGAATCTCATCATGTGACTTTAAATAATTTTGTTGGGTTTTAATGATGATTCTTAATTGGGATTGAGAGGGTGTCAACTTATAACGCCCTCGATGCGGCTATATCTCCTACGTGTCGAAGCACGACTTAGAGGCATAACCGCATTGAAAGCAATGTCGCAAGTGAGGTAATCTTCGGAAACAACCCATGTAATATAATTAAAGGGGAAAGGATACATAGTTTGCTTACACTCGCCACGTCACACAAATATCATAAATAGCATTACATTCATCCAATACAATCAGGGTCCGACTACGGTACCAAAATAAAGATCAACCCCCAAATGCGACAAGATCCCCGATCGCCCCAACTGGGCACCACTACTGATCATTTGGGAAAGACACGTAGTAACATCAAGAGTCTTCATCGAACTCCCAGTTCAGCTCGGTCATATCATCTGGAACGGTATCATCGGTCCATGCATCTGGTTTGGAAGGAATCTGTGAGTCAAAGGGACTCAGCAATCTCGCACCCTCGCGATCAAGACTATTTAAGCTTATAGGTAAGGTGAAGGTATGATGTGGAGCTGCAGCAAGCGACTAGCATATATGGTGGCTAACATGTTCGCAAAAGAGAGCGAGAAGAGGAGGCAAAAGCACGGTCGAGCAACTATGATCAAGAATGGACCCTAGAACAACCTACGTCAAGCATTAATCCAACACCGTGTTCACTTCCCTGACTCTGCCGAGAAGAGACCATCACGGTTACACACGTGGTTGGTGCATTTTAATTAAGTTAAGTTTCAAGTTATCTACAACCGTACATTAACAAATTCCCATCTGCCCATAACCGCGGGCACGGCTTTCGAAAGTTCAAAAGCCTGCAGGGGAGTCCTAACTTAGCCCATCACAAGCTCTCACGGTCAACGAAGGATATTCCTTCTCCCAAGACAATCCGATCAGGCTCGGCATCCCGGTTACAAGACATCCTCGACAATGGTAAAACTAAACCAGCAACACCACCCAGATATGCCGACAAATCCCGATAGGAGCTGCACATATCTCGTTCTCAGGGCACACCGGATGAGCAAGATGTCGGGTAGGCCAGCCCAGAGTTGCCCCTGGTAGCCCCGGACATCGCTTAGTTGGACCAACACTTAGAGAAGCACTGGCCCGGGGAGGTTAAAATAAAGATGACCCTTGAGTCCACGAAACCCAAGGGAAAAGGCTAGGTGGCAAATGGTAAAACCAATGTTGGGCATTGCTGGAAGAGTTTTATTCAAGGCGAACTATCAACGGGTTCCCATTATAACCCAACCATGTAAGGAACGCAAAATCTGGGAACATAACACCGATATGACGGAAACTAGGGCGGCAAGATTGGAACAAAACACCAGGCACAAGGCCGAGCCTTCCACCATTTACCAAGTATATAGGTGCATTAAGATAAGCAAGATAAGAATGTGATATCCCAACAATAAACATGTTCCAACAAGGAACGATCTCAAAACTTCACCTGCAACAAGCAATGCTATAAAAGGGGCTGAGCAAAGCGGTAACGTAGCCAAACAACGGTTTTGCTAGGATATGGTGGGTTAGAGGTTTGACATGGCAATTGGGATGCATGATAAGCAAGTGGTAGGTATTGTAGCACAAGCATAGCAAAAGAGTGAGCATCTATTAAGCAAAGATAGAAGTGATTTCAAGGGTATGGTCATCTTGCCTGCAAAGTTGTCAGAGTTTCCTTGATCCTCATAGGCGAACTCAACGGGCTCCTCGTTCATGAACTCGTCTCCCGGCTCTACCAAAGAAAGAACAACAAGCAAAAGGAACACAATCAACCACGTGCAACGCTCAAACAACATGATGCAAACATGGTATGATATGCGGGATGCGATATGTGATGCATATGCAAGATTTGCAAAGGAAAGATTGAACCTGGCCTCAACTTGGAAATGCAAGAGTGCCACTGGTAAGGTGAGTAGATTTCGGTTGAAATCGAAATAAAGATCACCGGAATCGGGTGCACGGTTTGGAAATGGGAAGCAAAACAAATATGGCACCGGTCTGCGATAATCAGCAAGTAGCCACCTAAATGCATCAAGTTAAATATGCTACAGCACTCAAACATGGCAACAAAATACATGGCAGGGATCCACTCATGATGCTTGACAAAAGATGAACACTGAGCTACGGCTAATTCATCCATTAACAGGTTCAAACAAGCATGGCAAAAGAGCAAATGATAACAGGTTTCAGACTTAGTGAAATTTACACAAGTCTGAAATCTATCAGCAGGAAGCAAACTTTAGAGCATGAAAACTACATGCTACAATAACATATCATGGAAAAGCAAGGCATGACATGAAGCTACTCTAAGCACATAACAAAAGTCCCTTAGTGACCTTGAGCCAAAAGGGATCAGAAAATACAATTGCAAGCATGTGAACATAGCAAAAACATAAACAAATTCAGACTTAGTGAAAAACTGCAGCATGCAAAACAGATAACGAGTAGGCATGTTTACGAGCTCGATGCACTCACTACAGAGCATGGCATGACAAACTAAGCATACACCCATCAAGAAGACATGTCATAGAAGCTAGACATGGCAAGAACAACAACATAGCATGCACGGATCAATAGCAACATCCTCGGCAAAATAGCTTAACATGTCAACAATCTGCCAGGATCATTTTATAGCAAATGTAGAGCTCGATTGACTCAAGCTAGGTTGCTCCATAATTGCCAACAAAGACGAGGATGGATAGAGCACCACAATATTAACAAAACATCCTTACTGATCATCCTTAAAAGAGGCACGGATCACTAGGAAACAATATGAACATATGGCATAAAAACAATATCAGGACAAGGACTTAGAGAAATTCCAAGTCCCTGAAATCAACATCAATGATTACGCTACTTTGCAAGCTTGTGCTAGTCACCACAAATATCACAAAAATACATGGCAAGCACCTCTGTAAAGATAACATGGCATATAACAAAACACATGTAGAGCTCAAGATCATAGCATGCACACATTAATCATGGCAAAAATAACAAAAGGCCATTTGCCGAAATAGATCTGACAAATTTATCACATAGCCCTCTTTCAACAGCATTTCGGGCATCAAGATGAGCTCAAATGAAAATGATGCAATGAGATGAAATGATGTACTCGCCGAGACGAACATTTTGATATGCTACACGCACGAATCAGAGCTACGATAACAGAGTTATGGCATGCCAAATATAGCAAACATGCTAGGGTTTGGGGACGAAAAAGTCAACCTCCTGATCCAGATCTGGATCTGGCGCGGGTACTGTTCACCAGAGCACGGACTTCGAGGCACCGCCGGAGTTACTGTAGACACCGGAGAAGGACGAGGTGGCCGGAGAGGAGGGAGCTCGCTGGGGACGCCGGGGCCGGCGAGGAACGCCGCGGTGGTGGTGGGCGTCGCCGGAGGCGCGGAGGCGGCGAGGTGCGGAAGCCGAGGCGAGGCGGCGCCGATGCGGTGCGGCCACGGCGAGGGACGGCATCACCGGCGCGGGGCGGCGTGGCGGCCGTCGAGGAAGAAGAAGAATCGGGCGGCGGAGGAGGAGACCCGGGCTGCGGGGGCTCTCCTCGGGCACGGCTAATGGTGGAGGCGGTGTGTCCGGTCGGCGGCGGACATGCCTGGCAGCGGCGCGAGGATTTTGTTAGGGTTAGGGGTTGGAGAGACCCGAAATTTCGGAGGAGGGGCTAGTTTTATAGGTAGAGGGAGCTAGGAAGCTCCATATGAGGTGCGGTTTTCGGGCACGCGATCGTGATCGAACGCTCTAGATGATGGAGAGGGTTTAGGTGGGTTTTGGGCCAGTTTGGAGGGGTGTTGGCCTGCAACACACACGAGGCCTTCTCGGTCCCTCGGTCAGCCGTTGGAGTATCAAACGAAGTCCAAATGGTACGAAACTTGACAGGCGGTCTACCGGTAGTAAACCAAGGCTGCATGACAAGTATTGGTCCAATCCGAAAACGTTTAACCCCCACACACGAAAAGAGGTAGAAAGGGCCACCGGAGGACATAGGAGCGCCTGAATGCAAAACGGACAACGGGGAAAATGCTCGGATGCATGAGACGAACACGTATGCAAATGCAATGCACATGATGACATGATATGAGATGCATGACAAAGACAAAACACGCGGAGGCAAAAACCTGACAACAAGGAAATAAAATAACTTAGGCCGGAAACGGCAAGAGTTGGAGTACAGATAAGGTAAAATTACATCCGGGGTGTTACACAACGCTCCCAATGTTTAACAACCACCATGATATTTAAATAAAATTTATTACTTTGCAGTAGGGAAAAATTGGCTTTACGCAAAACTGTAACCATAGAGCTTTTCCACCAGCCATATATGCATGTAGTGATAGCCATTATTCATCATTGCTCTACAGTGTGAATTTGCTAGTACATTCAATGTACTGACCCTTTGTGGCTACAACGTCTCATGTTGCAGGACTCTTATGACGAGTAAGTGATGCGTTAGGGTTACGATTTCTACACTCAACTTTGTCATTGGTGTTGATGGGAATCCACAACCTTTGTTACTTCCGCTATATGGATTGAGGTAATAGTATTTACGTTACTTTATACATTTGATTTACCTCTGTTATAATTACTCGAGTACTGTGTGTGTCAGCATACCGATCCAGGGATGACACTTAAGCACAGAGACTTGACCGTTTGAGGTCGGGTCGCTACATTCTACATCAACACCATAGCCTCTCCGATGAAGTGTGAGTATTTTACCTCAGGCCTTCAGGTCCATAGTTATTAGCTAGATGGCTTCTTCTCTCTTTTTGGATCTCAATACAATGTTCTCCCCCTCTCTTGTGGAGATCTATTCGATGTAATCTTCTTTTTGCGGTGTGTTTGTTGAGACCGATGAATTGTGGGTTTATGATCACGATTATCTATGAACAATATTTGAATCTTCTCTGAATTCTTTTATGTATGATTGGTTATCTTTTCAAGTCTCTTCGAATTATCAGTTTGGTTTGGCCTACTAGATTGATCTTTCTTGCAATGGGAGAAGTGCTTAGCTTTGGGTTCAATCTTGCGGTGTCCTTTCCCAGTGATAGTAGGGGCATCAAGGCACGTATTGTATTGTTGCCATCGAGGATAACAAGATGTTTTTTTATCATATTGCATGAATTTATCCCTCTACATCATGTCATCTTGCTTAAGGCATTACTCTATTTTCTTGAACTTAATACTCTAGATGCATGCTGCATAGCGGTTGATGAGTGGAGTAATAGTAGTAGATGCAGGCAGGAGTTGGTCTACTTGTCTCGGACATGATGCCTATATACATGATCATACCTAGATATTCTCATAAGTATGCTCAATTCTGTCAATTGCTCAACAGTAATTCGTTCACCCACCGTAAAATACTTATGCTCTTGAGAGAAGCCACTAGTGAAACCTATGGCCCCCGGGTCTATCTTCATCATATTAATCTTCCAATACTTAGTTATTTCCTTTGATTTTTACTTTGCTTTTATTTTACTTTGCATCTTTATCACAAAAATACCAAAAATATTATCCTATCATATCTATCAGATCTCACTCTCGTAAGTGATTGTGAAGGGATTGACAACCCCTTATCGCGTTGGTTGCGAGGATTTATTTTTTTTGTGCAGGTACGAGGGACTCGCACGTAGCCTCCTACTGGATTGATACCTTGGTTCTCAAAAACTGAGGGAAATACTTACGCTACTTTGCTGCATCACCCTTTCCTCTTCAAGGGAAAACCAACGCAAGTGCTCAAGAGGTAGCAGGGGTCTCTTGAGCTTTGGTTGCAGCAATTCGACTGCGGCGCTCCGGCGACGGGAGCGAAGATTGAAGCAGTCCCCACCGTCAAGATCTTCATGATGCGCGTCTTGGGCGAGATCGTGCGGGTCTGCCGCACGAGGGGCGCCCTCGCAATCCATCTTGAATACGACGGCGTCTCCATGCTGTTCTTCAAGGTCTTCGATGCCGAGGGCTGCCGCCTGGAGTGCTGCTCCGGAGAGGAGCACGGGGCTGATGCACGCTCCGCTCGCGACCACTCCAGCAGCAGCAGCCCTTGGGAGTCCAACAGCTCTCCCGAGCTCTACGAGACTCCGAAGACGAGCGACGACAGCTACGTGCCCTCGAGCTCTCGCCATGCTCGGAGTAGTGCTGCCGTGTCCGGCCGTCGCCGCTGATCTGGATGGGGTTGGCGCTGGCCTCCCGTGGCCCACTGTTGATGATGGTGTCCGCCACGGGGGGGGGGGGGGGGTGTAGATAGGGTCCTCCTTAGTTTTAGATTTTGTTTCCTACGGAGAATCATGAAGCGCCCTGTGGGGGCATGTAAGGGTCTGTAATGTCTTTTGTGCTTATCTTCCCTGTTATGAAGATTTGATGAACGCGCATCCCGTTAATGCTCGGTCCCCCCTTTCTTTCCTTGCGATAGCTTGTTGCTCTACGCCGATAGGTCCCGGTCCCCAGGCAGGCTACATCCATCGCTAGTATGCCAGGTCGCGTGCCGTGGTCAAGGCCAGGAGATGTGCGGCCTGAGGTCCAGTAAGAGCCCCTGAGGCGCGATGCTCAGGAGGTCGCCCTTAGCGCTCAAGCGGCCATGGAAAGGGAAGAAAGGGAGTTGACGTGCCGCAACGGGATTGCGGCAAGGCGTGAGTATCCATAAGGCCCAGACATTTAGCTGATCCGAGGGCGAGACTTATCTTGTGAACTTCGTGGCGATTCCTGACGTTGCGCTGGGGCTACGTGCCAACTCGTGCGGGATAGCCAGGCCGACCCATACAAGTTTCCCTCCTCCCATGCTTTCCTTAGTGCTCTGCGTCCTCACGTCCCGGGCCTCGAGCGAGCTCAGCCGCCGCTGGTATGCCAGGTCGCGATGCCATGGTCAAGGCCAGGGGGTGAGGGCTGGAGAGCTAGTAAGAGCTCCTGAGTCGCAATGCTCAGGAGCCCCCCTTTTAACGCGCAAGTGAATTGCATGAGAGAAAGAGAGACTCGCAGTGCCGCCTGCTATCCTCCCCGCGTGGTCCATGTGAATAGGCACAAGAAGAACATGGTTTACCGTTACAGCCGTCAGCCTACCGCTGGTTGGTCCAGATGAAATGTAGGCACTGAGGGCCTGGTGAGGTGACATGCGCGGGGCGTGCCGGGAGGCAGAGCTTGATCGCTCAGATTTGTCGACGTGGCAGGGACGGGCCCATGCACCAGCGCCGTGCCTGTGAGGAGGCCACATGGGAGGCGATGATCGAGCAGGAGATAACCGCGGGCAGGTTAAGTAGGGAAGGCAAATCAGCTTGGGTAAATGCAGGAAGATACATGCCACTGGTTCCAGCCCAAGCGGCTTGGGAATGATGCAGCCCGAGGGGCGCGCCCAACAAGGTAAGCTAAAGACATAAGCAAATGGGATACATGCCATAGGGACGGACCCACACGGCATGGGAATAATGCAGCCCAAGGGGCACTCCCAGCTTAACGAGCTTGGAAGATGTCACCTGGTTCAGTAGAAGAAGCAGAGTTGGTGCAGGTGAAGGCGTGCGTTGGAGAAAGGACTCCTCATGAGCCACCAGAGCTCTAAGCCTCAGGAGGCTCTGGGGGCTCAGGAGGCTTCCCGAAGATCGTCTCCATTCCCTCCAGGATGATGCGGTGCCTGGCCTCTTGAGCCGCTAGGTCACGCCGCACGGCACGCTGATAGGCCGACGCCACGCTCGGCAAGCCGATGGGCATGCGAACGTAGCTGTGTGGCGGGCCCTCACAACGGGCCACGCACGAAGGCCAGAAGCGCTCCTGAGACGCGGCCCTGCTGAGCCCTGGGACATCGATGCTGACACGCAGCTTAGCACCCTCGCCTGGGTGGTGAGCCGCGCCCTGTGAGGGGCTGTCGCCGCGCATGGCTCTTGCATCTTGCAGTTCCTGCGTGGTCTTGGCGATGAACTCCTGAGTGGTGGGCACCCCTTGCCCTGCGTCCTCCTGAGGAAAGAGTGTCGCGTGGCACACCTCCAAGTGGCGCCCAAGCACCTCCCTCGTGAGGTTGGCAAGGCCTGAGGCCCTCCAGAAGAAAGCCCACGCGCCCTGCCCGAGGAGGGCGCTGGGTGCGCTTTCCTATGCGATGGAGGGAGGCGCCCCTGGGACGGACGCTGATCCTGACGAGGCTCCCGCTGCGATGCCATCCTCCTGAGGTCCTGTACGGCGCAGCTGATTCTTCTTGGGGATGGCCTCCGGAGGGCCCTCACTTCTGTTGTCGGGGTTGTCGATTGCTGCTGCTTGGAAGGCGCGCCCGAGGGAGCACTCTGCATCCCTTTCTTCACACGGGACCGTGATGACCCCACCACTTCCAGGCATCTTGAGGACGTTCTAGCCGTGGTGGGTGACCGCCATTAACTTTGCCAGGGACGGATACCCGAGGATGGCGTTGTACGGCAGGCGGATGTGCGCGACGTTGAAGTCGATGAGCTCGGTGCGATAGTTGTGGCATGTGTCGAAGGTGACAGGCAGGCGGATCTGCCCTATCGGTGTGGTGGAGCCGTCGGTTACTCCTGAGAAAGGTTTGGTAGGCTGGAGCTGCTCATATGGCACATGGAGGTTGTCGAAGATGTCGACGGACAGGACATTGAGCCCTGCACCACCGTTGATGAGGGTCTTGGTAACCTGCATATTGCTTATGACTGGGGAACACAACATCGGGAGGACGCCGGTGGTGGCCGCGCACTTGAGCTGATCTGCCGAGTCGAAAATGATGGTGCACTGGGACCACTTGAGCGGGTGCGCGGCCTCAAGCTTGGGGAGCGCCGCGTTCACCTCATGAGTGAACCGTTTGAAGATGCGCCGAGAGGCTGGGGCCTGGGCGCCACCCAAGATGCAGGTGATTGCATGCGGCTCCTGGAAGCCCCCAGCCCCCTCGTCCTGATGATGGTCGTCGTTCCTTCTTGGCAGCAGTGGAGGAAGACCGGCGTTGCCTTGGGGGCAATCCTCACGAGGCTGGTCCCTGCAGGGCCCTTAGCGAGGATGGTCCTGCCAGCGGTCCTCACGAGGCCTGTCGCGCCATTCCTGGCGCGGGCCACGGTCGTCCCAGCGTCTACCTCCTCGTCCTCCTCCTCGGCCGTAGACCCGCTCGCTGCGCTCGGGGCATCGACCGTAGCATCCCTCGCGTAGAGCTCGGAGCTCTTGGCAGTCGCTGGTGTTGTGGGTGTTAAGGTTGTGGAAGGCGCAGAACGGTCGGCTGTTCTTGGATGACTCGGGCTGATCTCTTCCCCGTTTGGTGTCGGGCTCTGCAACTAGCACTACCGCTTCCTTGCGCTTCACGTACTTGGCCTTGGCTTTCTTCTCCTCTGTGCCTGCGGCTGGCAGCTCAAGGAGGGAAAGGCGCCCCTCCTTAGCTCTCGCGCACTTGGTTGCTAGGTTGAACAACTCCTGAGATGTGCAGAGCTCCTCATGGATGGCGAGCTCTTCCTTCATCTTGACGTCACGGACGCTGTCGGAGAATGCGGAGATGGTGGCCTCACCCGTGACCTTGGGGATCTTGAGGCGGGTGCTGTTGAAGCGCTGGATGTACTTCTGGAGGGTCTCCCCTGGTTGTTGCTTGATGCGGCGCAGGTCGGTCGCGGCCGGCGGGTGGTCGCGAGTGCCCTAGAAGTTGGCGACGAAGCGGTCGCGCATCTCGTCCCAGGAGGAGATTGAGTCGTGCTGCAGGTTCAGGAGCCAAGTGTGGGCCCCATCCTTGAGAGCCATGGGAAACCAGTTCTCTATGACTTTCTTGTCGCCATTGGCTGCTTCGATGCCTAGCTCGTAGAGCTGCAGGAACTCTGCGGGGTCGGCGGTGCCGTCTTAACGAGGAGGCAGATCCGGCTTGAACTTGCCTGGCCAGGCGACGCTGCACAGCTCGGGGGTGAAGGCGCGGCAGCGGGCCGTGATTACTCGGACCCGCCTTGGAGGTGGAGCTTGGTCTTGTCGAGGTCCGCGCGGTGCCGCCGCAAGCGGCGCACGGTCTTGACGAGGCGGCACGGGAAGTGCGGGTGCAGCTTCACGCGGCCTTGGGATTTCTTGGCAGCTTCTCTCTTCGCGCGCGGGCACCTGTCGTGGCGGATCGCACCACAAGGCCGCACGCCTTGGTGCCAAGGCGTCGTCTTTGGGCTGGGGTGGTGGAGGCGCGCCTCGGGCCTCGTCGCCCACGGCTGGCTGAGGGTGCGGCTGAGAGAGGGACGACGCCGGGGAGCCCCCAGCGCCGCGGACCAGCTCGGCGACGCGGTCAAGCCACTCCTCATAGAGGACGTCGATTGGGCGGTAGCACAGGAGCTCGTTTGCGGCGATGAGTGCGGCCGCGCCTCAATGGGAGCACGGTGTTCATGAGACGAAGAGCCGGCTGGGGCCAGCGATGGAGTGGCGGTGCGGCCGTCCTGCCGCACCGAAGGATGCAGCGAAGACGCTTGCTGCTCATTCCTGTCACGACCAGTTTTCCAATAAAAATATTTATTGAGAAACCAATCTTTTGAGTCCAGTATGAGAGAAATCCTCCTCACTGGTAGACAAATTCTTGATACAATAAGCCAGTAGCATAAAATATATTACAGGGTCGAACTACGGTTGCTCAACCAAATTATTACAAGCACACCAATAATTATACATAATGGCGGACATGACACAGTGGTGTGGAGGCATACTACTGACTCGAGGATAGGGCGGTGGTGGAGAAACACAGCGGGGAGAGAAATACAAGACTCTAAGTCTGTCGTCTCATCGAGCGTCGAGGTGAGGCTCGATGAATTTATTTGGTAGCGGAAGCGGATATAAAACAGTGACCAAATCCAGGGTCGCACGAGACTGACTGGGACTCCTCTAGGTGTCGGACTCGCTATCAAACTCTTCATCCATGAGATCGCCTTCGTCAGCATCTGGCCAAATCAACAAGCCAGTGAGTACTTTGAAAGTACTCGCAAGACAGTTCGGACGTAAGATATAACAAATGCATGCATGGATGCGTCATGAATAATTCACCAATGTACATTCAAAAATTAGCATAACAAGGTAAGTAAAAGGGAAACGGCGGTAGTCCGCCTGAAATCCCAACAACACTTAAATAACTACCGATCGGGTGTCTGAAGCGACGCCTCGAAAGGTGAATAAATAAATATAAGGAAATGATGCCACAGTCGGGCGTCTTAGCGACACCACATAAAGGGCTTTAAAAGAAATACCACAGTCGGACGTCGGGGCGACATCACAGAAAGGGCTTTAAAAGAAATGCCACAGTCGGACGTCGGGGCGACATCACAAAAAGGGCTTTAAAAGAAATGCCACAGTCGGACGTCTGGGCGACATCACAGAAAGGGCTTTAAAAGAAATGCCACAGTCGGACGTCTGGGCGACATCACAGAAAGGGCTTTAAAAGAAATGCCACAGTCGGACGTCGGGGCGACATCACAGAAAGGGCTTTAAAAGAAATGCCACAGTCGGACGTCTGGGCGACATCACAGAAAGGGCTTTAAAAGAAATGCCACAGTCGGACGTCTGGGCGACATCACAGAAAGGGCTTGAAAAGAAAGTAAAATACAACAATGCCACAGTCGGACGTCTGAGCGACATCGCAGAAAGGGCTTTTATTCACAAGTAAATAATACTCATAATAAACATTTAATTCATGAGAATAAATGGGTTAGTCCATCCACAGGAATAATCATTTAACCGGAATTAGCACTCATGGATTCACCGGAGTCTCTGCCATCAAAACTGACATTTGATTAGGATAAGATAATATCGATCTAGGACAGGGAATAGATGATTTGGAGGAATATATGACTCTGCAGAGTTTGTACAAAATTTTCCCACAGCCAACGGATTTCCGTAGTCACGAAGGACTAGTTCCGTTTACGGTATTTCGGAAGAAAACACAGCTAACCAGTACACACCCATCCTACCTCTCGATGCTAGGAATCACCCTAGACATCGTCCAAGAAAAACTTTTGAGACGGGGAGATCACAATCTCGAATAGCATGGGATCAAATTTATATACGCGCGCTCTAAGGGGTGCCCCCCTCTCGGTCCCAACCGGAAACACCCATGCCCCCTGACCGGATGACTGGCTTTAATCCAGGGCCATGGAACCATCATCACGGCCTCTCCTTTTGGTGTGTACCAGAAAAGCGGTTTGCAACTTACTAAACCATATTCCTTGCGGAAAACATGTGGTAGTACAGGGAAGGAAATGAGAGGAACTGGACCGATACGGTTTGACACTGAAGTCACATAGTCTGGCATAAGACTGGCATGCTACGACACTGCCATCTTACCCATCCTCATGCCAACACATGGCCATTCATACTCACATCCATCCACTTATGGATCATCGAGCTCACTTACCTCAATATTGCATAAAATAACGTTCATCGATATGCTTCTCAACATGCCATGAAACTAACTAAATGCAAAACATGCCAAGACACTCATCATATCAAAAGTTCAAACATGCTTGCCTGGTTCAGAGTAGTCGGAGCCCAGTTCGGTGAAGTTCGCGGCTCCGTCACCTCCTTCGGTATCTATGGTATAAAGAAAATATATGCGCTATCGTAAATACCAAGGGGTGCACAAAAATTATTCCAAATATTTTTCAAATAAATCTGATAAAAAACTAGACAAAATTTTAAAGAGAACAGAAAAAGAATCAATCAAAAATACTTTTCTGTTTAAAAGTTATAAGGGTTTTTGTCCAGGGACTCATCTGTAATGAAACAGAAGATTTCCAGGGGCTAGCTTATAAAAACAGAAAACGCTTCGGCAGAAACTACGCCAGCCCAAAGGGAAAGCCCATTTGGCAGAAGGCGTTTTCAGAAAACACTTCGTTTAGAAAGGACAGAGAAGCTGACAGCGGGTCCCGCCTGTTAGGTTTGAACTTTCAAAAAAAGGGGGAAACGAAGCTCGTCGGCGCCCGAGAGCCGCGGTGGTCGCCGGCGGCGATCCACGGCGAGGCAGGGGGATCGGAGGGTACCTCCGTGCTCAGGGCGCCATTCCGCGTCGGTTGGTGGTGGTGGTGGTCGTCGGCGAGTACCACGTCGACGGCGAGCCTGGCTCCGGCGGACGGCGGCTCGGGTGGTCGAGGGACTCGTCGGAGAGGGCTGCAGAGATCAAATTGAGGAGGGGGTAGGCTCCTGGTAGCTAGAGGGAGTAATTGATGGGGTTAGAGCGCCGGAGATGGCCTCACCGGAGCGAATCGTGGTGGAGGCCGAGGCGGATCGGGGCGGCCGGAGTTGGGGGAGGAGACCTCCTCGAGGTCCTCCTAGTGGCCTGGCGGGGCGTTGGTGAGGAGTGGTGATGATGCGTGCACGAGGGTGAGCTCGGGGGCCCTTTTATAGGCGGCCCGAGGCGGTTGCCGTGAACGGGGGTCTCCGGCGAGTGATTACGGCGGTGCTGTGGATGTGCAGTGGGATTAGGGGCTTGGGCATCGTCGTTGAGGTCCACCGGTTCCATTTAGGTGCTAAACGGGCTGGGATTTGGTGCTATGGGCGAGCTCAACGGAACGGGGGTGGCGCGGCCCGTCGGCGGCAGGGAGCATGTTCCGTGCTTGCCGGGCCACGGCGACGGTGTCACGGGCATGCGCTGGCATGGTAGGGACACGCGGAGAGCCAGGGGGTGTTGGGCAGCGCCGGGTGGCGTAGCGAGAGGGCTCGGGCCCTTATTGGCCGCCACGGAAGGTGCAGCCACCGCAGAAGCTTCCAACGCCGGCGAGGCTCGTTGCTACCGACGCCAGGAATCGGCCAAGCGTGCGTGCGGGGTGCTGGCCAGGGAGAAGAGGCTGCGTGCAACGCGCCAGGGCGCACTATGGCCGCGTGACCGAGTCTGACGAAGGAAAAAAATAACTGAATATCTAAACTTTCTGAACTTGCAAAGGAACAGTGTAGCTCAGGTGTTCGACAGAATGTTTTTGGCCTCTGGGGATTTTTCCTTGAGCTGATTTTTGGTGGAGTGGCTTCTCATTGCTCCAGTAGGCTGCATGATTTTTGGTGGAATATTTGGAGGAGTGTAGATATGAATTTCATCAAATTTGGCAAATCTGGTCCAAACTTGCAGAGACTGAATTTTGAAAAATTTGAAAAGAGGAGGAGTGGATCAAGATGGTTCTGGGTTGTGGGTACAAAGGACTATCCAGGAGAGTTGGTTTGAGGTCAAAACTCAAATGCAAAAGGGTACTTGCTTTGAAAATCACTCAGGCTCCAAATAATTTTCAGAATTGATTTGAGAGGAAAAATAATTAGAATAAAATCCAAAACTTGCTTGGATTAGTTGGGACAGAGAACTTAGGTTGATTACAAGGAGGAGGGGAGGTTTTGGAGGGGTTTTACCACATGGGCAAAAATACAAAGTCATGGGTGGTTTCAAGATATGAAAATCCCAAGTTTTTCATAGAGTTTCTTTTTAAAAGAAAAAGATTAAACTCCCAAAATAAATTTGAGAGGGAACCAACAGAGAAGAAGTTTCAAAAGATCAAACACCAAAGTTTGAAAAAAATAAAATCCTTGCCAAAGCAAAGGAAGTTTTTAAGAGGAAGGTTTTCTGAAAAAAAAAATTTAAATGGCCTCTTTTCAAAAACCACAAAGTTTTTGATAAAAACCAAATTAAAATTTTGGAGTGTCACAACACCTACCCCCTTAGGAAAAATCTCGTCCCCGAGATTTCAGCTGATCCTTAAATAAGTGTGGATGCTCTGCCCGAAGAAAATCCTCGCTTTCCCAAGTTGCTTCACTGTCGGTGTGATTGCTCCATTGGACTTTGAAAAACTTGATGGTCTTCTGTCGGGTCCTCCTTTCAGACTCCTCTAATATTCTTACGGGACGTTCCCGATAAGTGAGGTCTGGCTGCACGTCAATGTTTTCATGGGATACTTGTTTCTCTGGGTTGCTTACGCACTTCCTCAATTGCGAGACATGGAACACGTCGTGGACATCGGATAATTCCTCGGGTAAGTCTAGCTGGTAGGCTACAGTGCCTCTTCGTGCCACTATGCAGAATGGTCCAATGAATCTTGGTGCTAACTTTCCTTTAATCTTAAACCGTTGCAGTCCTCTCATAGGGGATACTCTCAAGTATACGAACTCACCGGGTTCGAAGCTGACCCTACGATGTTTCTGATCATAATAACTCTTCTGTCGACTTTGAGCGGTCTTAAGTCGGTCTCTGATTAGCTTGACCTTTTCCTCGGCTTCTCTGAGCATGTCTGGTCCGAAGATGCGGCTGTCTCCGGTCTCTGACCAATTTAACGGGGTACGACATCTTCGTCCGTATAAAGCCTCAAATGGTGCCATTTGTAGGCTGGCCTGGTAGCTATTGTTGTACGCGAACTCGGCGTATGGCAGGCTTTCTTCCCAACTGGTTCCATATGTGAGGACACATGCTCTCAGCATGTCTTCTAAAACCTGGTTTACGCGTTCTGTTTGTCCATCAGTTTGTGGGTGGTATGCGGTACTGAAGGCTAGTTGGGTTCCCAGAGCCTGTTGTAAATGCTCCCAAAATCTTGAGACGAACTGAGTGCCTCTGTCGGATATTATAGTCTTCGGGACACCGTGCAGACAAACTATGCGGGAAAGATAAATCCTGGCAAGCCTCTGAGTGGTGTGGGTCATCTTTATTGGAATAAAGTGTGCCACTTTGGTTAACCTGTCAGTGATGACCCATATGGCATCATTCCCGTGTCGTGACCGAGGTAGTCCGACAATGAAATCCATCCCTATTTCATCCCATTTCCACTCAGGTATTTTGTTAGGTTGCAGTAGTCCGGCTGGTCTCTGATGCTCAGCTTTTATGCGTTGACATGAGTCGCAACATGCAATGAAGGTGGCTATGTCCCTCTTCATACCGTGCCACCAAAATCTTTCCTGAATATCCTTATACATTTTGGTTCCTCCAGAGTGGATTGAATACGGAGTGGTGTGTGCTTCAGCTAAAATTTGCTGTTTAAGGTCTTCTATGTTTGGCACGCAGAGCCTTTCTCCGTACCATAATATTCCTTCATTGTCTATGACGAATTCCGAGGCCTTGCCCATACTCAACTTTCTTTTGATGCCTTCGGTGCTGGTGTGACCGGGCTGAGCTTCTTTGATTTTCTCCACAAGGTCGGGTTGTATTTCCAAGTTTGATATGGTGCCTTCTGCTACCATTATCAAGTTGAGCTTGGCAAATTCTTGTTGGAATTCGGGCCTCAAGCTGTGCAGATTGTTTTCGTCGGAGCTGGGGTTCCGACCAAGAGCATCGGCCACTACATTTGCTTTCCCTGGATGGTAATGGATACCAACATCATAATCCTTTACCAATTCTAACCAGCGTCATTGCCGTAAATTTAGTTCTGGCTGCGTGAAAATATATTTGAGACTTTTGTGATCCGTATATATTTCACATCGATTCCCAAGTAAGAAATGCCTCCATTCCTTGAGTGCATGAATAACTGCTGCCATTTCTAAGTCATGAGTGGGATAATTTTCCTCATGCTTGCGAAGTTGCCTTGAAGCGTAGGCGACAACCTTGCCTTCCTGCATCAACACGCATCCGAGACCCTTTCTGGACGCGTCACAATATACTTCAAAATTCTTGTGTATGTCGGGTACAATTAATACCGGTGCTGTCGTTAACTTCCGCTTTAGCTCTTGGAAACTTTTCTCGCAGGCTTCTGTCCATTCAAACTTCTTATCTTTCTTGAGCAACTGTGTCATAGGCTTGGCTATGGTGGAGAATCCTTCAATAAATCTGCGGTAATATCCTGCCATTCCCAAGAAACTCCGTATGTCCGTTACGCTGGCTGGTGACTTCCAGCCAAGTACGGCCTTGACTTTCTCTGGGTCCACTGCGATACCGTCTTGGGTCAGTACGTGGCCTAGAAAGCCTACTTGTCTTAGCCAAAATTCGCACTTGCTGAACTTGGCATACAATTGGTGTTTTCTTAGCTCTCCTAGCACAATCCTGAGATGTTCTGCGTGCTCTTCTGGTGTCTTGGAGTATACCAGAATATCATCGATGAATACCACGACGAACTTGTCCATAAACTTCATAAATACTTTGTTCATGAGGTGAACAAAATATGCTGGGGCGTTAGTTAATCCAAATGGCATCACTGTGAACTCGTACAGTCCATATCTGGAGGTGAAGGCTGTTTTGGGGATATCTTCCGTTCGTACCTTCAATTGATGGTATCCTGACCTTAAGTCAATTTTTGAGAATACCTTGGCCTGAGCGAGTTGATCAAACAAATCGTTTATCCTTGGCATCGGGTATTTGTTTTTGACTGTGACCATGTTAAGTGCTCGATAGTCAATACACAATCTCAGCGTTCCATCCTTCTTTTTGGCAAATAAAATTGGTGATCCCCAAGGTGAGGAGCTGGCTCGAATGTATCCTTTTTCCAGTAATTCCTTTATTTGTTTCTTCAACTCGATCAACTCGGATGGTGCCATTCTGTATGGTTTCTTGTATATGGGGGTGGTTCCTGGTGCTAGCTCAATGCGGAATTCTATTTCTCGGTCTGGTGGCATGCCTGGTAGCTCTTCAGGGAATACATCTGGAAATTCACACACTACTGGAACCTTGTTTAGCTCAGAAACGTCCACCTTATTTAATCTCGGTTGCCGGGGTATTTTTCCTTCCTTGGCTGATACTCTTATTGTCTTCCCTTGGTGGTGTGTGAGAATTACGGTCCTGTTGAAACAGTCGATAAAACCCTTGTTGGTGGTTAGCCAATCCATCCCTAGGATGACATCCAGTCCTTTATTTTCCAACACAATAAGATTTGCGTGAAACTCCAATCCTTCGAACTCAATGACCACATTCTGACAGTAATTCTGAGTAACTTGCTGAATCCCAGGGGACTTGATGATCATGGATTTCTCCAAAGGAAGCATCGAAAAATTATTTTGCAAAGCAAAACTTTTCGAAATGAAAGAGTGAGAAGCTCCAGAATCAAACAAAACCATTGCAGGTATTGTGTTGACAGGAAACGTACCGAGTACGATATCCGGAGCATTTTGTGCCTCCTCTTTGGTTACGTGATTCAGATGACCCTTCCTGTGGTTATTGTTGGGATTGAAATTGTTTCGCTTGGGCGCGGAATTGTTGCCGCCGTTGTTCGGCTTTGGGGTTGAGTTCCTTGGCTTGGGGCACTGTTTGGCATAGTGCCCTTCTTCTCCACAAGCGTAACAAGTAACGCCGGGGCGATAGGTGAATTCCTTGTCCCTTGCATGAAAATTCTTGATTGGGCGTGAGACATTGGATGAGGATTTGTGTGTCCCACCCTTTTGAAAATCTGTCTTGCTTCGGTGATTGCGAGCATGATTAGTCTGGTCCCTTTTTCGCTTGCGGATATCTTCCAGACTGCGTCTCTCATTTTCCAGAGTAATGGCTTTGTCCACCAGTGTTTTAAAATCAGGAAAAGTGTGCACGACCAGTTGGCATTTAAGCGCGGGCGCCAGACCGTCAAGGAATTTCTCCATCTTCTTGATTTCAGTCATACGCTCTTCATTGGCGTAGCGGGACAATAGAGTAAATTGACTGTTGTAATCTGACACTGTCATGTTCCTTTGTTTGAGGTCATCGAACTCTCTCTTCTTGATTTTCATAATACTCTTAGGAATGTGTGCACCACGGAAACCTTCCTTGAAATCATCCCAGGTTATGTCATTTTCGTTGGGATGCATGTGCAGAAAATTCTCCCACCACGATGCGGCTGCTCCTGTGAGATAGTGCGGAGCATACAATACCTTTTCGGGGTCTGAACATTTTGCAATAATTAATTTCCTCTCCATATCTCGAAGCCAGTCCTCGGCTTCAAGAGGTTTGTCAGTGTGAGAAAATGTTTGAGGACGTGTCTTCTGTAGCTCAGATAACTTGGAATGCTGCTGATACTGTCAATGGTGATTTCCCATGTTGATGACTTGGTGCATCATTTCCCGATCTTGTTGCTGACTCTGCTCATAAAGGCGGCACATTTGTGAAAGTGCCGATTCACTGCCCTGTTGGCTTGACTGTCCCTGAGTGAACTCGTTGCTGGGTTGTGCATCATAATTTTCCTCTGGTGGAGTTGGCATGGAGCGAGTCCAAGGACGAGACATTTTTCACTCTGGGGATATATTTTGTAAAACCCATAAGAAAAGCGGAAAGAGTCGCAAAAACAAATCCATAAATGCATAAAGCTGGCAAATACAATTAAATAGCCAAGCTTGCTTAAGAAAAACAAATCGACTTGCGCACGGAGAAGGACTGCTCATTACATATCTTACACGCGGGCGGTAATTATACAATACATCACTCAGGATATGCGTACATAATCCTGACATGTTATTTAGGCTAGTGCACTTCTCCAGATCCTACATGATGCGCAAACAGGCTACTTCTCACAACCTATGTACATATCTTACAAAGCGGTACATTACATGGCAGCTAGGCGTACTCAGGCAGAGATGTTGACGACCTCCTTTGCCCTGCCGAGGGCGAGGCGTAGCGAGGTTGGGGACTCGACTTCCTCCTCGCTAATGGGCTCCATACGTGTAGTGTTGCGCAGAGTGGACGGAGCGGTTGCCAGGGGCGGAGCTACACGTACAGGAGTGGGCGCGAAGGGTGGTGCAGTGCGCGCTGGAGTGGGCGCAATGACTTGGTTGAATTCTTCGGTAGAAGGCAGGCGACGAGTAGGCGTATAAGATGCTGAGGACGAGACCAAAGTCAGTGGCGGTGCGATGGGTAGGAGCTCCCTCCTGTTGGCAGCACAGCCATGAACTGAGTCCATGCGGGTAGCTACGAAGTCGTCCACCAGGTTGTCGAAGGCTGCCTCCAGGGCCCGGAGATACTCAATGAGCATCTCAAAAGCCTCGTCTCGTTCTCCTCTGGGGCAGGAGTATGCGTAGTGACAGGTGTAAGGCACATGGCACGGAAGATAACGGTAACGACGAGTCTTCATCACGGGGAGGACATCCCTGAGACGAGCTATCGCCTCGCGGGCTGCCATCTGCATAGCATGCCTCTCCGTAGGCATGGCTCTTCCCACGAACCGGAAGCGGCGTAACTCACCACGCCCTCCCTTGAACTGCACCGCGGCCTGGTGCATGGTCAGACTGTCGTTGACTCGGTGCTGGCAGAGTGTGAAGACTGGGCGCACAGATGGCCCCATCGCGACCTGAACGATGAAGGAAAGAAGCTTGACGAACCCATCGGGCACGTTGGCGAAGGTCTGAGACTCGCAGCTGTTGTCGGCCATCTACAAAAGTAGGCAAAAATTCTGCATGGTCAGATCATAAATTTATGCTGACTGACAGAAAATGACTACAATTGCAAAAAATATAAATTAGCTCTATCATGCTAATAACCAATTAGCGATCGCACCTAGTGGCTTCCTACAGTCAGCCTGGCTCTGGTACCAAGCTTGTCACGACCGGTTTTCCAATAAAAATATTTATTGAGAAACCAATCTTTTGAGTCCAGTATGAGAGAAATCCTCCTCACTGGTAGACAAATTCTTGATACAATAAGCCAGTAGCATAAAATATATTACAGGGTCGAACTACGGTTGCTCAACCAAATTATTACAAGCACGCCAATAATTATACATAATGGCGGACATGACACAGTGGTGTGGAGGCATACTACTGACTCGAGGATAGGGCGGTGGTGGAGAAACACAGCGGGGAGAGAAATACAAGACTCTAAGTCTGTCATCTCATCGAGCGTCGAGGTGAGGCTCGATGAATTTATTTGGTAGCGGAAGCGGATATAAAACAGTGACCAAATCCAGGGTCGCACGAGACTGACTGGGACTCCTCTAGGTGTCGGACTCGCTATCAAACTCTTCATCCATGAGATCGCCTTCGTCAGCATCTGGCCAAATCAACAAGCCAGTGAGTACTTTGAAAGTACTCGCAAGACAGTTCGGACGTAAGATATAACAAATGCATGCATGGATGCGTCATGAATAATTCACCAATGTACATTCAAAAATTAGCATAACAAGGTAAGTAAAAGGGAAACGGCGGTAGTCCGCCTGAAATCCCAACAAACATAAATAACTACCGATCGGGTGTCTGAAGCGACGCCTCGAAAGGTGAATAAATAAATATAAGGAAATGATGCCACAGTCGGGCGTCTTAGCATCACCACATAAAGGGCTTTAAAAGAAATACCACAGTCGGACATCGGGGCGACATCACAGAAAGGGCTTTAAAATAAATGCCATAGTCGGACGTCGGGGCGACATCACAAAAAGGGCTTTAAAAGAAATGCCACAGTCGGACGTCTGGGCGACATCACAGAAAGGGCTTTAAAAGAAATGCCACAGTTGGACGTCTGGGCGACATCACAGAAAGGGCTTTAAAAGAAATGCCACAGTCGGACGTCGGGGTGACATCACAGAAAGGGCTTTAAAAGAAATGCCACAGTCGGACGTCTGGGCGACATAACAGAAAGGGCTTTAAAAGAAATGCCACAGTCGGACGTCTGGGCGACATCACAGAAAGGGATTGAAAAGAAAGTAAAATACAACAATGCCACAGTTGGACGTCTGAGCGACATCGCAGAAAGGGCTTTTATTCACAAGTAAATAATACTCATAATAAACATTTAATTCATGAGAATAAATGGGTTAGTCCATCCACAGGAATAATCATTTAACCGGAATTAGCACTCATTGATTCACCGGAGTCTCTGCCATCAAAACTGACATTTGATTAGGATAAGATAATATCGATCTAGGACAGGGAATAGATGATTTGGAGGAATATATGACTCTGCAGAGTTTGTACAAAATTTCCACAACCAAGGGATTTCCGTAGTCACGAAGGACTAGTTCCGTTTACGGTATTTCGGAAGAAAACACAGCTAACCAGTACACACCCATCCTACCTCTCGATGCTAGGAATCACCCTAGACATCGTCCAAGAAAAACTTTTGAGACGGGGAGATCACAATCTCGAATAGCATGGGATCAAATTTATATACGAGCGCTCTAAGGGGTGCCCCCCTCTCGGTCCCAACCGGAAACACCCATGCCCCCTGACCGGATGACTGGCTTTAATCCAGGGCCATGGAACCATCATCACGGCCTCTCCTTTTGATGTGTACCAGAAAAGTGGTTTGCAACTTACTAAACCATATTCCTTGCGGAAAACATGTGGTAGTACAGGGAAGGAAATGAGAGGAACTGGACCGATACGGTTTGACACTGAAGTCACATAGTCTGGCATAAGACTGGCATGCTACGACACTGCCATCTTACCCATCCTCATGCCAACACATGGCCATTCATACTCACATCCATCCACTTATGGATCATCGAGCTCACTTACCTCAATATTGCATAAAATAACGTTCATCGATATGCTTCTCAACATGCCATGAAACTAACTAAATGCAAAACATGCCAAGACACTCATCATATCAAAAGTTCAAACATGCTTGCCTGGTTCAGAGTAGTCGGAGCCTAGCTCGGTGAAGTTCGCGGCTCCGTCACCTCCTTCGGTATCTACGGTATAAAGAAAATATATGCGCTATCGTAAATACCAAGGGGTGCACAAAAAGTATTCCAAATATTTTTCAAATAAATCTGATAAAAAACTAGACAAAATTTTAAAGAGAACAGAAAAAGAATCAATCAAAAATACTTTTCTGTTTAAAAGTTATAAGGGTTTTTGTCCAGGGACTCATCTGTAATGAAACAGAAGATTTCCAGGGGCTAGCTTATAAAAACAGAAAACGCTTCGGCAGAAACTACGCCAGCCCAAAGGGAAAGCGCATTTGGCAGAAGGCGTTTTCAGAAAACGACTTCGTTAGAAAGGACAGAGAGGCTGACAGCGGGTCCCGCCTGTCAGGTTTGAACTTTCAAAAAAGGGGGAAACGAAGCTCGTCGGCGATCCACGGCGAGGCAGGGGGATCGGAGGGTACCTCCGTGCTCAGGGCGCCATTCCGCGTCGGTTGGTGGTGGTGGTGGTCGCCGGCGAGTACCACGTCGACGGCGAGCCTGGCTCCGGCGGACGGCGGCTCGGGTGGTCGAGGGACTCGTCGGAGAGGGCTGCAGAGATCAAATTGAGGAGGGGGTTAGGCTCCTGGTAGCTAGAGGGAGTAATTGACGGGGTTAGAGCGCCGGAGATGGCCTCACCGGAGCGAATCGTGGTGGAGGCCGAGGCGGATCGGGGCGGCCGGAGTTGGGGGAGGAGACCTCCTCGAGGTCCTCCTAGTGGCCTGGCGGGGCGTTGGTGAGGAGTGGTGATGATGCGTGCACGAGGGTGAGCTCGGGGGCCCTTTTATAGGCGGCCCGAGGCGGTTGCCGTGAACGGGGGTCTCCGGCGAGTGATTACGGCGGTGCTGTGGATGTGCAGTGGGATTAGGGGCTTGGGCATCGTCGTTGAGGTCCACCGGTTCCATTTAGGTGCTAAACGGGCTGGGATTTGGTGCTATGGGCAAGCTCGACGGAACGGGGGTGGCGCGGCCCGTCGGCGGCAGGGAGCACGTTCCGTGCTTGCCGGGCCACGGCGACGGTGCCACGGGCGTGCGCTGGCATGGCAGGGACACGCGGAGAGCCAGGGGGTGTTGGGCGGCGCCGGGTGGCGTAGCGAGAGGGCTCGGGCCCTTGTTGGCCGCCACGGAAGGTGCAGCCACCGCAGAAGCTTCCAACGCCGGCGAGGCTCGTTGCTACTGACGCCAGGAATCGGCCAAGCGTGCGTGCGGGGTGCTGGCCAGGGAGAACAGGCTGCGTGCAATGCGCCAGGGCGCAATGTGGCCGCGTGACCGAGTCTGACGAAGGAAAAAAATAACTGAATCTCTGAACTTTCTGAACTTGCAAAGGAACAGTGCAGCTCAGGTGTTCGACAGAATGTTTTTGGCCTCTGGGGATTTTTCCTTGAGCTGATTTTTGGTGGAGTGGCTTCTCATTGCTCCAGTAGGCTGCATGATTTTTGGTGGAATTTTTGGAGGAGTGTAGATATGAATTTCATCAAATTTGGCAAATCTGGTCCAAACTTGCAGAGACTGAATTTTGAAAAATTTGAAAAGAGGAGGAGTGGATCAAGATGGTTCTGGGTTGTGGGTACAAAGGACTATCCAGGAGAGTTGGTTTGAGGTCAAAACTCAAATGCAAAAGGGTACTTGCTTTGAAAATCACTCAGGCTCCAAATAATTTTCAGAATTGATTTGAGAGGAAAAATAATTAGAATAAAATCCAAAACTTGCTTGGATTAGTTGGGACAGAGAACTTAGGTTGATTACAAGGAGGAGGGGAGGTTTTGGAGGGGTTTCACCACATGGGCAAAATACAAAGTCATGGGTGGTTCTCAAGATATGAAAATCCCAAGTTTTTCATAGAGTTTCTTTTTAAAAGAAAAAGATTAAACTCCCAAAATAAATTTGAGAGGGAACCAACAGAGAAGAAGTTTCAAAAGATCAAACACCAAAGTTTGAAAAAGATAAAATCCTTGCCAAAGCAAAGGAAGTTTTTTAAGAGGAAGGTTTTCTGAAAAACAAAAAAAATTAAATGGCCTCTTTTCAAAAACCACAAAGTTTTTGATAAAAACCAAATTAAAATTTTGGAGTGTCACAGTTCCCCACTGGGCCGGTGGCAGTGTTGGTGGCGGGAGACCGGACCGATGTGGTGGCCCGCCGATGGGAGTCGTCTGAGCGACGCGGCCGGTGAGGGCAGCCCAACGCTCAGCTCGAGCACGGCGAGCGTCCACCATGGAGACGACGGAGCGACGGAGCGACGAACTGATGGAAGGAAAGCTACGGCGCACCCCTACCTGGCGCGCCAAATGTCGGATGTGTGGTTCTGACAAACCCTTAAGGTTCGAACACTGGGGTACGCGCAAAGTCTTTTCCTCCCACTGATCTACGCCCTAACTCGCTAAGATCTCGTGGACGAACTCGACGAACTCACAACACAGAAATACACAAGATTTATACTGGTTCGGGCCACCGTTGTGGTGTAATACCCTACTCAAGTGTGGTGGTGGCGGATTTCCTCTTGGGCTGATGATGAACAATACAATGGGAAGAACAACCTCCTAAGGTTGAGGTGTTCTTGTGCTTGGCTAACTTGTGTGGGTGAGAGTGATCCCAGATCGCGTCTCCTCTCCTCTTCTCTCCTCTCTCTCTCTCCTCTCTCCTCCCTTTTCTATGGTGGTGGCTAGTCCTACTTATAAAGGCCCTGGTCCTCTTTCCAAATCTTGAGCGGGAAGGGATCCAACAATGGCGGGCAAATTTGAAGGGGGGCAGCTAGTACAAGCTATCCTGACAAAAGTGGTCTTCACCTGCCAAAGGCTCTGGTGGTGACGCCGTCTTGGGCTCCATGATGACCTCCGTCTTGCCGTCCTTCTCGTCTTGGTCTTGTTGCACCAAAATGGCAACCTTTGCCTAATGCCTCGGTACTCGTTGCCTGCGCTTGTTTCCTTAGCACCAAAGAGGAAATAAGGACGCTGTGCACGCTAGCGCCCGCCTGGTGTCGATCGTCATGGCTCACATCACAAGAGCCTCGTGAGGTTCACCTTGCCTTGATATCTCCGCTCCTCATGAGCCTGCCTGACTAGGCCGCTACAGAGGAGGTCTTGTGTCGCCCGCCTCGCAAGGCTTGGCCCGTCACGAGGGTGTTGGATTCCTTGTTGATCAAGATGGGCCGTACGGCTTGCTAGCTTGGCCACGCTGCGGGCCGCAGGCAGGCAAGTCTGGGGACCCCCGTTCCCAGAACGCCGACAGCTATCACGCACTGCTCGGGAGAACCGCCTTCACCCGCTTCAATGCGGACCCGCACTATGCTTATTTAAAGCTCAAAATGTCTGGACCCCGCGGCGTTATTACAGTTAATGGAAACATGGAGCGCTCCCTCCATGCATAGGAGCATACCGTGGCCCTCGCAGCCGAAGCATGGGGTGGCCTTATCAAGCCGAATACTACTTCGGCAGTCAAGCCCCCGGACACTATCAAACGAGTCCGGTCTACCCCACTGAACGACAGTCCGGCTCGCCCAAAGCTAGATTAGCAATCCGGCCTCCGTCACAAACCCAGCCGGATAGCAGCATACGTACCGCGCATACATAACTACGCACTAAAGATACCGTGGGCAAGGATAGAGGCATACTAAAAACAAAGCCCACAGTATGGCTCGACCCTATCCGGACCTTCATATCCTTCAACTTTTTTCTTCTTGTTTCTCTTTTTCAGGTTCTTTACAACCTACATCACTTTCTGGTAATAACAAGGGCCCCTGTTTAGGCCCCTTATGAATACTTGATCGTTGATCCTCTCAAAGGATCATACACCAAGGTGCGAAGCGGCGCAGACGTGCGACAGAGTGTCCAAGGGATCTCCAAGATAATCTTTCCTTTTTCAGGACCTATATACAGCTTTCCCTTGTTCTCGGCATGTAAAATAGCCTTGATGCTTATGGCATCTTCCATAAAACTACGTTTTGACATACCAATTGGACTAATGGAAACAGTTTTCGCCCAACCTTGCTCGATATTGGATTATTTCTTAATCTATTCTCCCCATTTACGTCGTATTAGCATATACACCTCGGTACGACTTAAATCGCCAGGGGCTTTATTCAGCCGAATACATTTTTGAAAAACAAAAATGTCCGAACACTTTTGTAGTATGCTTAGGCGTCCCGAATATGGCATTATATGCATCGGCTCGGAATCATGTCTTTGGTCAATAGTTGGGTTGCCCGGCTCCTGTGATTACCACCTTACGTTCTGCTTGTTCGGCTAAGGTAGTGAAGGGAGAACTACTGCGATTCTGTTTCTAGTTCGTCCAGTCAAACACCTCAGTAGAGAAAGCCGAAAACTGACTGTCATGATGCGGCGAGAGCTGGTCAGCAGTTCGGTGACCTACTAAATCTCTAGCAATTTCTTCCATATTACACGAAGGACTGGCTCTTTCCAGTCACGTGCTTAAGGCATCCAAGTTTGGATACCCGCACATGCACCAGGGCCTATATCATAGTCCCATTGTCAAACTCCTATGGTTAAGCGAGGGTAATAAAGCCGCATAGTCCGATTTCCTGATTCACTGCACTAACACCTCCTTCATGGACCAAGATGTTGGGTAAAGTGTGGTTATGTGCTAGACCGAACACCCCCATAGTATGTACATGGGGGCTGAAGCCGATGACTGGCAAACTCTCAGGGATAAAAATGGCTGCACAGGAGGAAAACACTTTAAAATAAATAGCATAAATATATTTCAAAGTTTAGATACATTCACTCGAATACAATGTCCTTCGAACATTGGCCCTCTATCAAGCGGGCACCCTCTAGGTCGTCTTCAAAATAACACTCTGGCGTGCGATGATCCTTGCCTCTGGGCAAACCCTCAATCGCCGGGATGGTGTCCTTCATTATCGCCCAGTGCATCTTGACACGAGCAAAACCTATCCGTGCACCTTCTTTACATGACGACCGCTTGACCACGTCAATACGGGGCAGCGCATAAACAAGTCGCTGCACCAGGCCAAAATAGCTGCTGGGGACGGGTTCGACTGGCCATAGCCAGACTATGACTTCCCTCATGGCTAGTCCGGACATCCCATGCAACTCGGACCACTGCTCCATCTGGTCATTCAGCAGCATTGCACGCTCCTACACTACAAACTATGACCAGAATAGTTTCTCCGTCGTATGCCCCTCCTGTCCCCGGAAGAACTGCGCAGCATCGGCAGTACTCTTTGGAAGATCCGCAAAGGCATCTGGAGCAACCCACAGTCGAGTGAGCAAGATATACTTCTGATTGCCGAATTTACTCTATAAAAGTAAAAGGCTTACCAGCCGCTATCTGTCTACCCTGCTTGATCTCTTCGCGCACCACTCAGGATTCGGCCCATGCTTCCTCAGCCTCTTTAAGGGCCTTGGAAAGGCCGGTCGCCTAGGCTTTATTGTTTTCCTCTAGGGACTCACACTTATTGGCGGCGTCCTTGAGCGCCTGCTCCACTTCGGGCACCCGCTCCTCAGCCGCTTTATCAGAGGCCGCTTTGTTTACCCTTGCATGCTCCTTGACCTGGTAAGCTCACCCCTAAGGGCCTCGACCGCAGCAGCACTGCCTGCAATCATACACATAGCAGTGCATGATCTTTCACTCAAGATCCGCATATTAATACAACATGAACGAAATATTCCGAAGCATCCATTGGGCTTCATCAAATTTCTTGTTGATACGGACGAGATCCTTGTCAACCAGATCCAGCTTACATTTGAGCTCTGATACTTCGAAGGCCTGGGCAGTTGCCGCTAGCAGCGAAGCCTGCATTTTATGATATAATATTACATTATCTCCTGCGAATATTACCGATCCTCTATTCTCTCTTTTTCAGAGAACGACCAAAGTCTTAGGTGCAACTACCTATGCACACTCATCTTTTACATACGAAAAGCAGTCAGGTATATTACACCGCATACCTCGAAGCCTGTTAGTAGGCTTGTGACGGCCTTGTTCAGCCCGCACTTGGCGGACTGAACCTTCTCAATCACTACACCCATCAGGGTGTGGTGCTCCTCAACGATGGAAGGACGTTGCAGTTCCTCCATCAGTGTGTTCGGATCCTCCGGATTAATGGAGGTTGCCGCGGAAGTCCGCACTCCCTCCTCTTATGCGGGGGTCGCCTATTTGATTTCGGAGCCACTTGGGTTTCCAAAATAGTGTCCAGCTGGGGGCCGGACTGGTCAAGGCCCCCGCCATCAGTCCTCGTGGGTACCGCTCCCCCGTGTTATCGGCGGCCAGGGCATTACCCTTTGGCGTCACTTCGGCGGCCTCCTGTACCGCCATGTGGCCCTGAGGGGCCCTTCGGGACAACACTTCAGTGTCGTCCGTGGTGATAGGCGGGGAGACTCGCGAGGACGACTCGCTCTCCATCATCTTCGGGAACAAAGAATTCCCTTCTAATGATTGTTGGGGGAGATCGCTGGCCAGACTACACCATGTAACATGTTAAATTATAGTCATAAAGAGTGGACGTATGAAGGGCACCCTCCGCTTCTGGATCTATAGATGTCGCCCTTTTCTTCCTTCTCCCCTTAGGGGGAGAATTGTTCTCTGCCCCCTCCTCCTCTTCTTTATCCTCACCTTCCTCATGGGAGGAATGTGTTTCGGTCTCTCCGGACACTATGTCCGAAGTACCCTTTCGACGGAGGCCACCTTTGGCCTCCTTGCTCTTTTTGTTGGTCTTTTTCTCCGGCGCCTGACAGGGCGCCGAAAGCAGCATCTTCATTCACATAGGATCAGCTGGCTTTTCGGGGAGGGGAGCCGAACACCTGATTCTCTCTGCCTTCTTTGTCCAGCCCTGTTATACGGCGAAAGTCTCAGTACACCCCTTTTCTGATTGAGGAACTGAGTTGTGTTCGGACATATGGCACTTACCGGGGAAGCCGGATGATTGCAGTCAAGGCCGATGTGTTCGGACGTTCGTGGCCGTGACTTTTGAGTCTTGAAGAGCAGCTTCCAGATTGCTTCATGCATTGTGCCAAAGAATCACTGCAGGGTCCGCGAGCCTTCCAGATTGAACTCCCACATGCGGAGAGATCGGCGTTGGCAGGAAAGGGTTCGGCGGATGAGCATCACATGGATCACGTCAGTGAGGCTAGTACCCTTCTCCATGATAATTTTTATGCACTTTTGCAGCCTCAACACCTCATCAGATGATCCCCAATCTAGAACCTTGTTGGTCCATGATGCGAGCCACAACGGGGGTCCGGATCTGAAAGCAGGAGCGGCCGCCCACTTGGTGCTGCAAGGTTCGGTGATGTAGAAGCACTTCTGCTGGTACATCTTGACGATCTCCACGAAAGCCCCTCCAGGCCAGGTGACGTTGGGGAGCTTTCTCACCATGGCACCACCGCAATCCACGTGCTCTCTGTCGACCACCTTTGGCTTCACGTTGAAAGCCTTAAGCCACAGGCCGAAGTGTGGGGGATGCGGAGGAATGCTTCACACACAATGATGAATGCCGAGATGTGGAGGATGGAGTTTGGGGCTGGATCACGGAAATCTAGCCCATAATAGAACATGAGGCCTCGAACAAAGGGGTGAAGGGGAAACCCTAGTCCGCGGAGAAAACGAGGGAGGAACACAACCCTCTCACCGGACTCCGAAGTGGGGATATCTTGCTCTTTAGTTGGGAGCATGTGTCTGATTTCCACGGTCAAGTACCTCGCCTCCCAGAGCTTCTTGATGTCCTTCTCCATTATGGAGGAGGCCACCCACTTGCCTTGAGATCCAGATCCGGACATGGCTGGAGTGTTTGGTGGGAACGGAAAAGATTGAATCTTGGGCTCTAGAGCTTGAGGGCGGATGGCTGAGGAAGAAGAAGGCGTGGGGTAGAAAGATGGATCATTATCCTCTTATAAAGGCAGTGAATATCAAGCACCCCCTATGGGCCTTAAAACTCGCCTATTCCCAAGGGGTCGTGCAAACGGCACGGCTGGACTACCCAACCCCGTATTGATAAGAATACTGCAATAAGGGGCACGAGCTCTGTTTTGACAAGACGTGTCAATAGAGGTCGCGCCTTGAGGTGTGAAGCGGAAGGCTACAAAATGGTTCGAAATAATGACAAGGAGAGAACATAACGTCTCCCCAAAAAAGCCGTTAGTGGGAATGGCTTGTTTTGTTTAAGTACTTCACCTTTTGGATCAGGGTTGTAACTGATTATACAGAGCCGGATATAGTTCTATTGTTCAGCTACCTTGGATTATTTGGAGGAGGAACCCACGTTGCAATGCCGAAGACAATCTGCGCACCGGACACATCGTCATTGAAGTCTTGTTCAGGGGCTACTGAGGGAGTCCTGGATTAGGGGGTCCCCGGACGCCCAGGCTATGAGACATGGGCCAGACTGATGGGCCGTGAAGATACAAGATAGAAGGCCTTCCCCCGTGTTCGGACGGGACTCACCTTTGCATGGATGGAAAGCTTGGCATTTGGATATGAAGATTCCTTCCTTTGTAAACCGACTCTGTGCAACCCTAGGCCCCTCCGGTGTCTATGTAAACCGGAGGGTTTAGTCTGTAGAGGCAAGAATTATCATATAGGCTAGACATCTAGGGTTTTAGCCATTACGATCTCGAGGTAGATCAACTCTTGTAACCCCTATACTCATCAAAGTCAATCAAGCAGGAAGTAGGGTATTACCTCCATTAAGAGGGCCGAACCTGGGTAAACATCGTGTCCCTTGTCTCCTGTTACCTTCAATCCTCAGATGCACAGTTCGGGACCCCCTACTCAAGATCGGCCTATTTTGACACTGAAATTGCTCAAGGATCGGTTGGCCCTCACCCTGAGAGCCTGGAGCATAGAAGCATGCTCGTGCTGCAGCGTCCGCCGACGGCACGCCTCATCTGCATTCTTCTTCGCGAGGGATGCGGCGCAATCGATCTGCTGTTGGAGTGAGAGCAATTTGGCGGTTGTGGAGGCCAAGTCAACCTCGGCCAAAGCCTGAGCTGCCTTGGCGGCCCTCTCGTGCTGCTCCGCCTTGTTCAGCTTTGTCTTAAGGGCGGCAGTCCTGCCCTTAACCTCGGCTTGTAGGAGCTCCAGCTTCAGGCGGTACTCGTCGGCTAGATCCGCGCGAGCCTTCACCACCCTCCGATCGATCTCCTCCTGGATCTTGGCTTCCCGGGCAGTGACAGCGTCCTCTGCTGTGGCCACCTTGCGCTCCCTCACCTCCAGCCTCTCATGCTCCAGGCTGCGCTCCAAGGCCACTAGCGTCAGTGCCTCCTCGCGTTTCCGGGTCTCCTTCTCATTGGAAGGTGCTCCCCTCGGTGACGCGGCCAAGACGGCCATGCGTGCTTCAATCCGCTGCTCAAGGGTAGCGTTCGAGGCTTGGAACTCCCACTCACGCTCCTCAGCAGCCTCACGGCGATGGTCGGCCGCTCTGGCCTCCTCAAAGGCCCGGACACAGGCCTCTCACGAGGTCGCAAGGGACGCCATGGCCTTTGCATTGGCGCACTCATGCTGAATATGCCCAAGCTTGATGGCGACCTTCAACTAGTGCCACTCATGCGCCAGGCGAAGGTCCTCCGTCTCAAGGCGAGCGTCAACGTCTGTCAGATTCGGGGTTCCGCAGACCCTTGAGAGGTTCGAACAGTGGTGTTCGTGCGAAGAATTCGTCCTCCCAAGTCTGCCCACTTTGCGATTCCTAGGCCTAGCTCGATGAACCCAAGGGACAAGAGACACAGAAGTTTATCCTGGTTTGGGCTACCTTGCGGTGTAATACCCTACTCTAGCTTTGTGGTCGCTTGCCTCGAGGGGCTGAGGATAAACTAGTATTTGGTATAACAGCCTCAGGAGGTGCGGTGTTCTTGAGCTCGCTGAGCTGGTGGGTGGGAGGATGATCTGAATGATCCGTCTCTCTATGGTGGTGCCTAAGTCCTATTTATAGTGGCCTTGGTCCTCTTCCCAAATTTAAGGCAGGAAGGGATCCCACAATGGCCAAATTCGAAGGGGGACAACTAGTACAAGTTATCCTGACAAAAGTAGTCTTCGCCTGCAGAAGCCTTTGGTGGTAACGTCGCGGTGGGCTCTGTGATGACCTCCATCCTGCTGTCCTGGCAGTCTTGGTCTTGTTGCACCAATATGGAAACCTTTGCTTGATTCGTCGGGACCCCGCGCATACGCTTACCTCCTTAGCACCAAAGAGGAAACTGGCACACTACGCCCGCTGGGACCCGCCTGGCCTTGGTCGTCATGGCTCACATCATGTGAGCCTCACGAGGTGCACCTTGCCTTGATATCTCCGCTCCTAGGGAGCCAGCCTGGTGAGGCCACCCTCTAGGGAGGTCTTGGTGTCATCCGACTCGTGAGGCTTGGTCCCTCGCGAGGGTCTTGGGTTGTTGATGCTGAAGCTAGGCCGCACCAGGCCGTCGATGGAGCCATGTCATGGGCCGCAGGCAGGCAAGTCTGGTTACCCCCGTTCCTAGGATGCCGACAACATCAAGAAGCTCTTCTCCGAGCCGGCTCAGCACACCCATGGCCTCCCGGAAAATCTTGTGGCGTACGGCACCGCACCGGCGCGCTAGCTCCAGCGCACGGCAAAGCCCATCCTTCACGCCGGGAGTTGTTGGGGAAGCCTGAGGTGGCCTGCCTACCCCTGGCGGGGGGCTGGAGACCGGTGCCTTCCCCGCCACCTTTCGGGCCTTGGTGGAGGTGCTGGGTGGCATGGCCTTGCTATTCGAAGACGAAGCCAATGTTGTGGTTACCCAGCAACCAGTGATCACCAATGTAGGAGCCGTCGACATGCCTTTTGCACCCGAGGCTGGACCATGACGAAGGGCGCCTGGAACGCAGGATCAAGACCCCCCATCGGCGCGTCCGCCCCTCGGACAGGCCCCGTGGCTCACGCGGTGGTCATGCATGGAGGGCTCGAGACCATGAGCGATCCAAGGTATGATGGAGTCCACGCCTCGGGAGACCTCGCCACTGCAGCCAAAGACCCTGAAGAGCCATTGCCAGGAAAGGACGCAACACGCAGGAAATCGCGAAGATAAGGTACTCACTCGTCCATGGCTATGTACTTCCTCTGCCTCAGCGGCCGGTGGGCGTCACCACTGCATCTTGGAGCCCCTTTCCTCTTGCGGAGTGCTTTGAAGTACAGGCGAAGCTGGCCGAAGCCCGGGGCGTGACCGTCAGCGTTTGGGGCATTCGGCGGGGCCTCCGAGGTGGCGGCTTCGGGAGCGTCGAACTGCGCCAGATCCCCAGCCTCCACCTCAAGACTGCTTATCCAAGATTCGAAGACAGAGACCTCCGGAGCCTTGGGTCGTGCCAGCTCTCCTGCCGACCCTCAGGACAGCTCACCCGAGCCTCGGGGGCTGCCATCTCAGGAGTGGGATGCTACATCGTCTCTTGAGTAGACGCCCTTCCGGCGCTCGCTCCCCTGCATCTGCCTCTAGGGCGCGTGCCGCGGGGTCGATGGCAAGGGGACCACGAGGACGGGGTTCTCGCGGGGCCCTACAAGGTCGGCTGGGCGCAGCCCCCACTCATCAAAAAGGGGCATCTGCCCCACGAACTCCTCCTTATTCGAGCAACAGTAGAGGAGGCAGCCCTCCTCCGGGAGCGTGGCTGGCGCTGGGTCACCCGTCAAGAGCTCGAGCATCGTGCACGGTGTCTCGGGAGGAAGCGCAGGCATCAGCAGCCTCATGGGGTCCCTGCTACCAGTGAAGGCCCACATTTATCGAGAATGACGCTGAACCGGACCAATGCGGCACTGGACGAGCTTCTACGCCACCATGGGCGCCGTCACGCCGAGCTTCTTCAACCTGGCCTGCTGGCGCCAGACGTGAGCAAGCCGATGGTCGACGAGCTTCGTGTGCACCCAGCCAGAGCTGGGTATGACCGACACCGGTGGAAGCATGAGCAGGGAGTTGAGCATGCTGACATCCATGAAAACCCACCGCTTCCGGAATCCACTTACAGCTGGCGAGAGCTCAAAGTCCATGCCCGAGCTTACTGTCGCCGCTATGGCCTGAAAGGCTACGCACCCCGAGCACTGGCGGGTGTCGACCATGTGAAGTGAGAAGAAATAGCAAACCAAGGCCATGGAAGTGTGGTGCCCACCATGGCCTCGTAGACAAAGGCAAAGACGACAAGGAGAACAATGGATTGACGATCCAGATGCAGCGCATGGACTTGGTAATCCAAGATTATGGCGTTGAAGAAATCAGAGAAAGGGGGATCAAGCTAGCCAAGAGGGCGTGAAGATGAAGGGGAATCTCAGTGGCTGCCATGTCGACCATGGCCTGGGAAGCAGGTCAAACCACCGTCGCCTTCCACTCATTGGAATTGCCGGCGAGCGTCGGACGGATCTTGTCCAGGCCTCCTTGATTGACCACCGTCGACCGCTCGAGGGCAGGCTTGAAGGCTGACAAAGGTTCGACTGAAGCGTAGGATTTCCCCTTCTTCAACCACCGTGCCACAGCAATAGGGGAGGACTAGTGCCGGCGTCAGATCTGGGAAGGGAGCCGTAGTTTCTCGGGAAGGTGAAGGAGCCAAGGAAGTGCATGACAAGCAATGAAGGCGAAGCTACATTGCCAATGGCGGCCGCCAAGACCGGCCAATATCAAGGCTGTGTGGGGAAGTGGGGCGCCTACAACCTGTCGGGTGCCACACATCCTTCAAGGCTGCAGGTGGTGAGGGCCCGCGGCGCTCCGCACTAGCCCTTCGGCTTCGCCTCGAAGCCAAGTTCGAAAACGCCTTGGGCCCGGGGCTACTGTCGGCGTTCTGGGACCGGTGGTACCCAGACTTGTCTGCCTGTGACGCATGATGCAGCTCCGTCGACGGCCCGGTACGGCCTAGCTTTAGGATCAACATCCCTAGACCCTCGCGAGGGGCCAAGCCTCATGAGGCAGACGACACCAAGACCTCCTTGAGGGACAACCTCCCTAGGCTGGCTCCTGAGGAGCAGAGATATCTATGCAAGGTGCACCTCGCGAGGTTCGGATGACGTGAGCCGTGACGACCGAGGCCAGGCGGGCGCCAACGGGCACAATATAGCAGTTTCCTCTTTGGTGCTGGGAAGGCAAGCGCAGGCGCGGAGTCCCGAGGAATCAAGCAAAGGTTTCCATTTCGATGCAACAAGACCAAGACTGCCAGGACGGCAGAGCAGAGGTCATCGTCGAGCCAATCTCAGCGTCACCACCATGAGCTTTTGGCAGGCAAAGACTACTTTTGTTAGGATAGCATGTACTAGTTGTCTCCCTCAAAATTCGGCCATTTGGCAGGCAAAGACCACATTTGGGAAGAGTACCAAGGCCACTATAAATAGGGTCAAATTGCAGATTCCGGCAAACCCTTGAGGTTTGAATACTGGGGTGCGCACAAAGATCTCTCTCCCTGGCTCGCTCTCGCAACGATCTCAAGGCCTAGCTCGCCGAACCCAAGGAACAACAAACACGAGAGTTTATACTGGTTTCAGCCACCGTTGTGGTGTAATACCCTGGTCCAGTGTTGTGTCGTGGATTGCCTCAAGAGCTGAGGATGAACTAGTACAGTGGATGAACAGCCTCTTGAGGGGAGGTGTTCTTAAGCTCGATGAGCTGGTGAGATGGCCCCGGTGGAGTGGATCCGATCCAAGGTGAGCCGATCCTTGACTACGGTGGTGGTTAGTCCTATTTATAGAGGCCCTGGTCCTCTTCACAAATGTTTAGGAAGGAAGGGATCCCACTACGGCCAATTTTGAAGGGAGACAACTAGTACAAGTTATCTTGAAAAAGGTGGTCTACACCTGCCAAAGGCTCTGGTGGTAACGCCGTCGTGGGCTCTGCGGTGACCTCCATCCTGCCGTCCTGCTGGTCTTAGTCTTGTTGCACCGATATGGAAACCTCTGCCTGATGCCTCGGGACTCCTTGCCTGCACCTGCTTCCTTAGCACCAAAGAGGAAACTGGCACTCTGCGCCTACTGGCGCCCGCTTGGCCTCGGTTGTCATGGATCACGTCACACGGACCTCACGAGGTGCCCCTTGCATAGATATCTCCACTCCTCGGGAGCTGGCCTAGCGAGGCCGCCCCAGAAGAGGTCTTGCTGTCGTCCGCCTCGCGAGGGCTGGTCCCTCGCGAGGGTATTGAGCGGTTGCCGATGAAGATGGGCCATACCAGGCCGCTGGTGGAGCCATGCCCTGGGCCGCAGGCAGGAAAGTCAGGGTACCCCCATTCCCAGGACGCCGACAGTAGCCCCTGGGCCCAAGGTGCGCTCGCACTTGGCTTGGATGCGAAGCCAAAGGGAAAGTGTGGAGCAGCACGGGCCCCAACTGCCTGCGGCCTCAATTGACGCGTGGCGATTGATAGGTTGTGGGCGTCCCCGCTTCCCCATGCTGCCTCGGTAACTGTCCTTGGTTGACAAAAGGCTAGCATGCACCGTGGGGCTTTCATTGCCTTCCTTCTCCTTGCTTCAGATCCCCTTTCTCTTTCTCACCCTGAGAGACTCCAGATCCATACAAACCCTTCTCCGAGCTTACAGCAAATGGCGTCCGGCAAAGCGAAGGCCGCAGATTCACCTTACTGGAACAAGCTGGCCTTGAGTGCGCCTAGCGTCTTGGAGAAGAACATCGCCGCCACACTCCTCATGATGGCGGGCAGCACCAACAAGGGGGGAAAGACCAAGCTTCGGGCTGGCTCCGACGGGGCGGAGCCCTCAGGAAGTACCTTCTATTACTTCTTTATGAACAGCATCATTGCGGGGCTGGTCCCTCCTTTCTCCGATTTCTTCTATGCCATCCTGAGCCAAAACAAGCTAGATACCCTTCATCTCCATCCCAACTCTGTCCTCCTCCTGTCGATCTTCGCCTTCTATTGCGAGGCATTTGTGGGGGTGATGATGTCCGTAGTGCTGCTCTCCTACTTCTTCTACCACTGGTTCAAGGAGGGCCATTGCTCAGGGTGCACCAACTTCTTTGCGGCCAACGAGACCAACGCGATGTGAGAACAAGGCACCAAGGGCCATGGGAGGTGACGTACACGGGAATGGGCCCGCGAGCCTCTTGGGATTGGCGATGCTGCAGGGACGGACCCGAGCATACACGTCGTGCCAGTCCTTAATAATGGGGCCTTCATGGGCGGGCTTGCAATGGCATGCAACATTCATGTTATCGAAGTACCAGACAGGGAGGTCATAAGGCAATTCATGCAAGAGGGTAAGCTGGTTCAGATAGATGCAAGAACGATACATGCCACTGGGACGGCCCCGTGCGGCCTGGGGATGATGCAACCCATGAGGCGCTCCCAACAGAGTAGGCTAAAGATGCAAAAGGATACACGTCGCAAGGACAGGCCCATGCAACTTGGGGATAATGCTGCCCGAAGGGTGCCCCTCACTGAATGAACTGGAAAGGGTCACCTGATACTGTGCTGGAGTGGTGTCGGGGCAGCAGAAGACGTGTGCCGGAGAGGTTGCTCTTGACGAGCCGCCAGGGTCCTGAGCCTCAGGAGGCTCTGCAAGCCCAGGTGGCTCCTGAAGAACTGTCACGATCTCCGCCAGGACAGCGTGATGCCTGGCCTCCTGAGCCACCAAAATGCTCCGCAGGTGGCGCTGGGAGGTGACAGCCGCGTTTGGTAGGCCGAGAGGCATGCGAACATAGCTGTGAGGGGGACCCTCACACCGCCCAACGCGTGAAGGCCAGAAACATCGCTGAGATGCAGGCCGCCGCCCTTGCCATGGTGGAGAGTTGCGATGTATGGTGGGCGACGGTCACCATGTATGGCCTTTGCTTCTTGAAGCTCCTGGATCGCCTTGGTGATGAACTCCTGAGCACAAGGCGTTCCACACCTCGTGCCCTCTTGAGGGAAACATGCGGTGAAGCACGCCTCCACATGGTGCCCGAGTGCCTCCCTCGTGACGATGGCTAGGTCCTAGGCCCTCCAGAAGAGAGCCCCCGAGCCCAGCCCAAGGAGGGCATCGGGTGCGCCTTCCTATGTGAGGGAAGGAGGCTCCCCATCTGCGGGCGCAGGTCCTGAGGTGGTGCCGCTAGAGACACCACCCTCCAGAGACCCTTGACGGGGTAGCTGTTTCTTCTTCTTCTTGAGGTTGGCCTCAGGAGGGTACAGGGTGCCTTCGTTGTCAGGGTCTTCGGCTGTTCCAGCCTGGTAAGTGCGCTCGAGGGAGCACACCACGTCTCTTTCCATGCAGGTGACCGAGATGACGCCGCCACTCCCTGGCATCTTGAGGATGTTGTAGCCGTGGTCGGTCACTGCCATAAACATGGCCAAGGCTGGATACCCAAGGATGGCATTGTACAGCATGCGGATGTGGGCCACGTCGAAGTCGATGAGCTCGGTGCGGTAGTTGTCATGCTGGCTGAAGGTGACAGGGAGGCGAACCTGCCCTATCGGGGTGGTGGAGCCGTCGGTCACTCCTGAGAAAGGCTTGGTAGGCTAGAGCTGATCGTATGGCACCTGGAGGCTGTCCAATGTCTCGACGGACTAGACATTGAGCCCTGCACTGCCGTCAATGAGGGTCTTGGTGAGTTGAACATTGCTGATGACAGGTGAGCAGAGCATCGAGAGGGCGCCGGTAGTCGCCGCGCACTTGAGCTGGTCCGCCGAGCTGAAGGTGATGGCGCACTTGGACCACCTGAGCGGGCACGTGCCTCGAGCCTAGGAAGGGCCGCATTCACCTCGCGAGAAAACTGCTTGAAGACACGCTGAGATGTTGGGGCTTGAGCACCGCCCAAGATACAGGCGATTGCGCGTGGCTCCTCGAAGCCCCCAGCCCCCTCGTCCTGATGGTGGTCATTGTTTCTCCTTGGTGGTGGCGGCAGCGAAGGGAGTCCAGTGTTACCCTGAGGGCGGTCCTCACGAGGCTGCTCCCTCCAAGGGCCCTCGCGAGGCTGGTCCTGCCTGTGGTCATCACGAGGCCGGTCACGCCACTCTTGGCAAGGGCCGCGGTCGTCCCAGCGTCCTCCACTTCTTCCACCTCCTCGGCCGTAGTCTCGGGTGTTGCGCTCGAGGCGTCGACCGAAGCGCCCATCTTGGATGGCCCTGAGCTCCTGACAGTCATTTGTGTTGTTGCTGTGAACATTGTGGAAGATGCAGAATGGGCGGTTGGCCCTGGATGATTTGGGGTGGTCGCGGCCCTGCTTCATCTCTGGCTCTACCACGAGCACGTTAGCCCCCTTGCGCTTTAAGTCCTTGATCTTTGCCTTCTTGTCCTCCTGGTCAGCAGCTAGGAACTCGAGGACAGAAAGGCATCCTTCCTCAGCCCTTGCGCACTTGGTTTCCATGTTGAACATCTCCAGGGCCGAGCATAGCTCCTCGTGGATGGCGAGCTCCTCCTTCATCTTGACGTTGCAGACACCATCGAAGAATGTCGAGATGATGGCCTTGTCCGTCACCTTGGGGCTCCTTAGGAGGACGCTGTTGAAGCACTGGATGTACTTCTGCAGGGTTTCCCCTGGTTTCTGCTTTATGAGTCCCAGGTCGCACGGCCGGCCGGCGGTCGCAAGTGCCCTAGAAGTTTGCAACGAAGCGCTCGCACATCTCGCCCCGGGAGGAGATCGATCACGTGGTCAAGTTCAGGAGCCACAAGCACGCGCCATCCTTGAGGGCCATGGGAAACCAGTTTGCCATGGCCTTCTCATCTCTATTGGCTCCCTCAATGCTTAGTTCGTAGAGCTGCAAGAACTCCATGGGGTCGGGGGTGCCGTCGCAGTGCGGACGCAGGTCTGGCATGAACTTGCCTACCCAGATGATGGTGCGTAGCTCAGGAGTAAAGGCACAGCAGCCTGCTATGGTCATCGGGGCCCGTCGCGGTGGCGGAGCCTGAAACTGATATCCACGCACCGCCGCGGCACGCGGCGTGTCGTCTTGATGCAATTGCGCTGGGAGTGCAGGAGTGTTTTCTTGCGGCCTCAGGACTTCTTTGCAGCTTACTTCTTTGTGCGTGGGTGCCCGGCGTGGCGGGCCATGCCGCGGGACAACGCGTCTTGGTGCGAGGGTGCTGTCTTGATGCGGAGGCGCTCCATGAGCCGCGTGTCTTGGTGCGAGGGCGCTGTCTTGATGTGGAGGCGGCGGAGGCGCTCCGTGAGCCGCGTCGCCCACAGCTGGAGGTGGGGCGAGGTAGCGAGAGGGATGGTGCAGGAGAGCCCCCGACAGCGCTGACGAGCTCGACGATTGGGTCCAGCCAGTCGTCGTAGAGATCGTCGACCGGGCGGTAACGCAGGAGTTCGCGTGCCATGAGTAGTGCGGCCTGCGCATTCGTGGACGCGTGGCGAGTGTGGGACGACGAGCCGGTCGGAGTCAGGGACGGGGTGGCGGTGCGTCCGTCCCGCCACACAGAGGGGTGCAGCTATGAATCCTGCTACTCGTTTGATGCCGAGCCGGTGGCGGCGTTGGCAGCGGGTGATGTAGAATGGTGGGGAGGTCGCCCAACAAGCGCTGTTTGAGCGATGCGGGCGGCAAGGGCGGCCCGGCGCTCAGCACGGGCTCGACGAGCGTCAGACATGGATGCGGCGGAGCAGTGGAGCAAACTCAACGGAAGAAAGGCTTCAACGCACCCCTACCTGGCGTGCCAAATGTCAGATTGCGGGTTCCGGCAAACCCTTGAGGTTCGAACACTGGGGTGCGCACAAAGATCTCTCTCTCTCTCTCTCTCTCTCTCTCTCTCCCTAGCTCGCTCTCGCAACGATCTCTAGGACGAGTTCGCCGAACCCAAGGAACAACAGACACGAGAGTTTATACTGGTTCGTTCCACCGTTGTGGTCTAATACCCTACTCCACTGTGGTGTGGTGGATTGCCTCGAGGGCTGAGGATGAACTAGTACAGTGGAGGAACAGCCTCCTGAGGGGAGGTGTTCTTAAGCTCGATGAGCTAGTGAGATGGCCCTGGTGGAGTGGATCCGATCCATGGTGAGCTAATCCTTGACTATGGTGGTGGCTAGTCCTATGTATAGAGGCCCTGTGTAACGCCCCGAGACCGTTGTGCCAGGTGTCTTCGAGTTATTCGTTGTTGCTGCCATGTCTTTTGCTTGCGTGTTGCATCTTGTCATGTCATCATGTGCATTGCATCATCATGTTTTAAAACTTGCATTTGTTCGGGTTCTTCGAGTTCTCTCTGTTGTCCGTTCTGAGCCCAACCACACTTGCACGCGCCCGTGGCATGTCCGAAATAGTATTTTATAAGTGGCCGGAAAATGTTCTTGGAATGGGTTGAAAGTTGGCATGCGGTGTTGCTATAGTGTAGATAGACCGCCTGTCAAGTTTCATCGCATTCGGAGTTCGTTAGACGCCCCAACGTTTAACTATAGCGACAATATAGTCCGTCTAACTTCGGACGTTTTCGGTCTCCGGAAACAGTCGCTGAGCCTCCCTCTCTTCTCTTCTCTCAGCTCGAGACCGTCTACACAGCCCACTACCTACCGCCAGGTCCAACCTAACCTCTCTCGTCAGCCTGCAGCCCCCACTCGCGCACGTCCGAAAGTTGTCCCGAACCCGACCCGGGGAGTCATCGCCGTCGTGTCCGGATCATCCCCAAACATCTACAAAACTTCACCATTTTCTTTTTTTAGACTCCCTAGCTATTTTATTTGCGACCGTCCGATTTCGATCAGAGGGACCGAGTAGCCCCTAACCTAACCAGCCTACCTATATAAACAGTCTAACCCTAGGTTTTAGGCAGACTATCCATTCCATTCCATCCCATCGCCGCCGCCGCAATCTTCTTCCTCCTTGTTTTCCCCACCTAGCCAACCACTATCCTTCTCATATCCACCCTCCCTCCAATCGCAGCCTTCGACCACCTTCCGTGTTTTCCGCGCTGCCCAAATCCTCAACAAGCCGTAGCTAACCCCCGAGCGCCGCCCTCACCCTCGAGATCGAGCAGGCTGCTCCGCGCCTCCTCCCCTCCTCCAGTGCCTCGATCCATGATGGATCTAGAGCAGCACCACGCCAAGGCCCCGCCATCAAGTTGCTCCGACCCGCAGGTCCTCCTCACCGCGCCTCCTCCCTGTTTCTTGCTGTTCTTCTCCTACTACTGCTGCTAATCGCGTGGTCGCTTTGTTTCTTCTGCAAGGCCAGAGCACCACCGAGACGAAGAACGTCCCCGACCACCGGTGCCTTCGCCGGCCTATCCTGATGCTGCCATTGCTTCCCTTGTCGAACGAACGATGCACGACCCCAGCACCGCCTCGTTCCCCTGTAGGAGCCGCGCATGTCGGTTGCTGCTCGCCTTCATCGAGCCGGCCAAGTCCAAGGAAACGCCATGGCCGCCCCTCTCCTCCTCACGGGTCCTGGACCCCTGCGCCCTGTCACCGGCGTCCAGCGCCGCCATAGATTCGCGCCAAGCGTTCCTCACCGCCACCCCGTTTCTGCCGCTGCTGCCTGCGTCCTCTGCTTCTACCAGGGAGTCGCCGCCTTGGCCTCCAGCTCCGCCCGGCCGCTTGCCTTCCTCGCCGGTTGGAGCAGCCAGTGCATTGCCTGGAGTCGTCGCGACCAAGTCCCTCGGCGCTGCGACCCGTCGCCAGTCTGCTTCCCTTCGCCCCAGAATCCGGTCGCCTGAACCGGTCGCTGCCGATTATCGTTTTTCTTCAGATACAAGAGCAGCTCACCCGCCCCGATCGATGCGTTGACCGCAGCCCAGCCAGCGCCAGGAGGACCCAGCCTCTTCCGCGGCCTGCCCGCACCGCGCCATGCGCCTCCAAGCCCAGATGGGCTTGGCCCAATGTGAGCAACCCTTGCCAGATCCAGTTTCAGGCCGTGTAGTTTTTTTTCCAGTCTCTGCGTTTTTTTTCTTCTTTCTCTTTCCAATGCATGCATAATTACAGGAGGATGCCATTATTTTATTTTGCTCACAAGTAAATAACCGTGCATCGGATTAAAACAAACTTAATATGAATGTTGTTTAGAATTTCATCTAGTTTAATAATTTGCAATTTTAATCTATGTTTAAAATGTTTAAAATGCTGTTTGTTTAAATTTGCTCCTATGAAATGTTTAAAATGCTTTAATTCATAACTATTTAACCGTAACTCGGTTTGTAATAATCTTTATATGTAAATGGGGTACAAAAATGCCTAGTTTAACTTGGTCTACTTGCTTTGCATGCTTAACAACTCTAAAATTATGTTTAGGGCAGAACAGTACCAAATCTAAAATATGCATATGAAGAGTTATCGGAATTTTTGTTCGTTGTTTCCGCCCTCATTTAACCTTGACTAGATAGATAGTTTTCATTTGCTTCACCCTCTTGCCATGTTTAACAACATTTAATATTGTTGGGTACATAAACAAGATTGAACTAAATAAATCACGTGGTGTTCCGTTAATATGCAACTCGTTGCATATTGAGCTCCACTTAATTTATAGAATTGTTTGTTGCATATTGCCATGCCTATGTAAACCGGACATGCATCATACTTGGTTGTGCATCATGCCATGATTATGTGATGGTTGTTTACTATGTTGTTTGCTTCTTTCCGGTGTGGCTTCTTCGGGTTGGTTCCGATAACGTCGTGTTTGTGAGGAACCATTCGACTACGTCCGTTTATCTTCTTCATGGACTCGTTCTTCTTCCTTACGGGATTTCAGGCAAGATGACCATACCCTCGAAATCACTTCTATCTTTGCTTGCTAGTTGCTCGCTCTTTTGCTATGCCTATGCTGTGATACCTACCACTTGCTTATCATGCCTCCCATATTGTTGAACCAAGCCTCTAACCCACCTTGTCCTAGCAAACCGTTGTTTGGCTATGTTACCGCTTTACTCAGCCCCTCTTATAGCGTTGTTAGTTGCAGGTGAAGATTGAAGTTTGTTCCTTGTTGGAACATGGAGATGTTGTTCCTTGTTGGAACATGTTTACTTGTTGGGATATCACAATATATCTTATTTAATTAATGCATCTATATACTTGGTAAAGGGTGGAAGGCTCGGCCTTATGCCTAGTGTTCTGTTCCACTCTTGCCGCCCTAGTTTCCGTCATATCGGTGTTATGTTCCCGGATTTTGCGTTCCTTACGCGGTTGGGTTATAATGGGAACCCCTTGACAGTTCGCTTTGAATAAAACTCTTCCAGCAATGCCCAACATTGGTTTTACCATTCCTCGCCTAGCCTTTTCTTTTCCCTTGGGGGTCGTGCGCCCAAGGGTCATCATTATTTTAAACCCCCGAGCCAGTGCTCCTCTGAGTGTTGGTCCAACTTGTCAGCCGCCGGTGGCCACAGGGGCAACTCTGGGCTGGCCTACCGGAAGTTTAGACAATCGGGTGTGCCTTGAGAAAGAGATATGTGCAGCTCCTATCGGGATTTGTCAGCACATTCGGGCGGTGTTGCTGGTTTAGTTTTACCATTGTCGAGGATGTCTTGTAGTACCGGGATACCGAGTCTGATCGGAATGTCTCGGGAGGAGGTCTATTCCTTCGTTGACCGTGAGAGCTTGTGATGGGCTAAGTTGGGACATCCCTGCAGGGATTTGAACTTTTGAAAGACGTGCCTGCGGTTATGGGCAGATGGGAATTTGTTAATGTCCGGTTGTAGAAAACCTGAAGTTGACCTTAATTAAAATGAATCAACCGCGTGTGTAACCGTGATGGTCTCTTCCCGGCGGAGTCCGGGATGTGAACACGGCGTTGGAGTTATCCTTGACGTAGGTTGTTCTAGGATCACTTCTTGATCATAGTTTATCGACCGTGCTTTTGCCTTCTCTTCTCGCTCTCATTTGCGAATAGGTTAGCCACCATACTTGCTAGTCGCTTGCTGCAGCTCCACCTCATACCTTTACCTTACCCATAAGCTTAAATAGTCTTGATCGCGAGGGTGCGAGATTGCTGAGTCCCCGTGGCTCACAGATACTTCCAAAAACCAGCTTGCAGGTGTCGATGAGTCCGTGTAGATGATGCAATCAAGCTCAGGAGGAGCTCGATGAAGATCTTGTCCTTCGTGTCGTTTCGTTCTAGTTGATCAGTAGTGGAGCCCAGTTGGGGTCGATCGGGGACCTTGTCGCATTTGGGGTTCTTCTTTTATTTTGGTACTGTAGTCGGACCTTGAGTGTATTTGGATGATGTAATGCTTTATTCATGTAATTGCGTGAAGTGGCGATTGTAAGCCAACTATGTATCTTTTCCCCTATTGTATTACATGGGTTGTGTGAAGATTACCTCACTTGAGACATTGCTTTCAAGGTGGTTATGCCTCTAAGTCGTACTTCGACATGTGGGAGATCTAGCTGCATCGAGGGCGTTACAAGTTGGTAATCAGAGCCTTCCCCGACTTTAGGAGCCCCACTGCTTGATCGTATTAGCGGACGAGTTGAGTCTAGAAAAATGTTTTGAGTCATTTAGGAATTATATATTGGAGAGTTTAGGAATTCTTTTTACTCCCTAGTCCCTTCCTCGCTCTGGTAAGGCATGCTGACGTAGAGTTTTGACTCTTCTCTTCTCAAATTTCACAAAAAATATTTAGGATCACGCTGGTATCTTGGAATCGTTCCGATGGTTTTGTGACGAGAACATTGTTCTTGGTGCCTCCTGTCTTTATGGGTTGTGGTAGTGTCCCGGGGAGTTGAGCTCCGAGGTGTTGTCGTCACAATTTTATCGTTGCAGTTCTGGAATACCTAAGTTTAGTACGCCGACATCGAAAATCTCTTTTATGCAGTTGTTGGTGAGATAACCTCGACGCCACCCAGTACTGGGGCGGGAGTTCGGGAGTATTGCCATAACTTGTATAACGGATGCTTTTCGAAGGTTGAGGTTGACGATTTTCGAAGGTTTCTTGGTTATGTGTTGAAGGATGGATACAGCTGGATGTAGGATTTGCTAGTTTTTGGTGAGATATTATGCTTCCCCTATATCCCCAACACCTGATTGCATAACTGGAAAGTTTCGGGAGTTTATAAGTGGGAATTCAAGTAGGTCTTAGGATATCTTTCCGACGGATATATGATATGAAATTGGGGTTCGACGTCTAGTGGTCCGCCTATTCATGGTCGGTTTTACAGTGGTCTCGTTGTGTATTAAAGAGTCCTTGGCTATGCCGACTCGGGGACGCTTTGTATGTCATGTGCACTACCTTGTACATGATGGTGCTGTACGATCGAGCCCGTGTAGGCCCCACCACGAAAACTTCGAACGAAATCTCTATCATATGTTTGTTCCGGCTTATTCTGCAAGCCAATCCTTTGTTTTGTTTTGAGTTGTGGTATTCGAGTTGCTTCAAAGTCAAGTGTTGATTCCATATTTTTCCTAAACGGTGTTCTCATATTTCTATGTGAATACTAATCCTTCTTGATAATCGAGATTATCATGACAATCTTTTTTTCAATCGGCGTATTTCTCTTCAAGTGGATCCGTCCATTTCAGCATCCGCAAGATCAATTCTAAGTTTTCTCAACGGTGTTTGTTTCATCCGTATCCAAGTTGCCTCTGTTTTTCCCGCCCACCCACCCTTTTTCCTCAAGGACTCGGATTTCTTAATCAAGTATCCTTTTATTCATGAGAAGTCTCTCCATTCTTTTTCCTTCATGTTTTTACCCGGTGTTTCTCATGAAGATGTTCTACTAGTTCATCATTCTTCATTCTTTTCTTCTCTGGTGGATTCAAATTAAGATTTGGTGTTGATCATATCCCTTTTCCTCGTTTCAAATACCTTCTCATGCCAGTGCACCTCTTTATCATTCACTCCTCGTTATTCAATTGTTCTGGAGTGCTGAAGATATCTCAGAAGACTCACGGTTACATTCTCGATCCATTCAAGTTATTTCGAGGTTGTTATCTCATTCAAGTCATTTTATTTAACCGGTTCTTTCTCTCTTGTAAATCATTCAACGGTGTTTCTTTTGAGTGGGCCCTAACCCACAGGTCTTTTCCCAGGATCTTACCTGACTCTTCTTATATTCCCGGCGTTACTCTCAAATTCTTTTCCAAGTTTGACGTAAGAATGAGTTATCATCAGTCAAATGCTTTTCTCCAAGATCGGTTAAATTTTTTCCATCGTTGGCTCAACCTTTCTAATTTTCATCCCGGAGTATCTCAACAATTCTTGGTGGTGTTTTCTCGTTGTCACACATTTCAAGACCGAAGAAGATTTTTCCGCTCAATCTTGGTTCGTTCTCTTCAAGATTCGTGACTCTAGCTTGAGGCCATCCTCTCATAATTGTTTTGATTATGAGAATTCTTTTCATCCATACGGAGCATTTCATGAGTTGTTTTCTCTTTTCTTTTCCCTGGAGCCCATCAATTCAGAAGTATTAATCATTCCAGCTTTCAGCTCTCATACTCTAAATCATACCGGTGTCTAAATGAAGGATTCTCTAATCAGCTCATAATCTCTTCGTTCCCATGGATGTAAATTCTCTCAAGCATCTTTGTTTAATTGCTAATTCTTCCCGGTGTTTCTTCATGTTTTAATCGTTCTTTTTAATTCTTATGGTGGTTCGTTCAAGATTTCTCTACCTTGTCAATTCATTCGTGGTTTCAATTCTACTGGTGTTTCGTTGAAGGCATTCTCATGTTTGCGCTATATCTATATTAATCATGTCTACGAGAATAAGCAATATGCCAAATCCGTTCATTATGATCAATTTAATTGGTGAAGGATAAGCATAATGTAATTCTTATTCTTGTTTCATCCTAATGATTAATTCCTTATTCCGGAGGTTCTTCAAATTCTCTATTTCAATTGTTTCATCTTTCTTTTCCGGAGTTGCAAGCTCTCGCAATTATATCATCTCGGAGATACATCTAAAGCGTTACCAGGTTTCACCTTGTGTTTTTTTCGACCTCTCTTTCCTTCCGTTTGATCATTTCTTTTGTTTACCAGAGTTCTTAATGGAGGTTCTACATGATGGTTCATCAAGGATTTAATTCCTTTTCTAAGTGTTCATCAACATTCTTTTCAGAGGAGCTCAAGTATTCTTCATCTTGCTATCCGGAGTGCAATTCTTTCTAACGTATCATTGGAGGTGGTATTATGTCATTCTTGATAATTTGAGTTCATGTTTCATGATTCACATGTTGTTAAGAATGAGGTATTTTAAAATCCATCAATATCGTCATCGGAGTTATCTTGGGTTATATTTCACCTAAAGCCTTCCCTAAGGATTGTTGCTACTTATGGTGCTTATAAATGACCCAAGTTCTTTTATCCTCCTGGTGAAATTGCTTTCTCGTCTCCTTGTTCATACCAATACAATTCTTTTCCCGTGAGTGGCAGGTTGTCACCTCATAATTTTGAGATGTATTTCATAAGACCATATCAAGATTATTCTTTTCGTTGTTGGTTTTCCAACAACTCCGTTCTAGCATTTGTTGTAAGTGTGCTCTCCCAAGATTTTGTTTCCTCGTTCATTCCATTCCATTCTTACTTTTGTTCCGGAGGTATTGTGATGTTGCCCTTTTCAACCCATCTACTTGTTTTGTCAAGATCATTTTCCTTTCCTTTGCTTATCCATTTAACCGGAGTGTTGTCTAAAATCGTTCTTACCCCTTGTGCCATTTTTTCAATTGTTCCAGAGGAAGAGTGTTGTTGATTTCATCAAGTATCTTCTCATCTTATCAAGTTCTTATTCAATTATTTCCATTTGCAGTCGGAGTGCTGTCCAAATTATATCATTTTTTCCCTTCTCTATATTGTTTCAACCGGAGTGTTATGTCTATCATTCCTCTTCTAGCCGGAGTCTTCATCCAAGTGCTTTCATTTTGCCAAGCTCATATTGTTTACCTTTCTTTTCCAACCGGAGTGTTGTCGTAATTGATCCTTATCGTTCCTTCTGCATCTCGTTCTACCGGAGTGCTTGCATGTACTTATTGTCCATTGCAATCCTTGTCTTTTGTTTTTCAACCTTCAAGGTTCTCGTAATGTGCCTTGTTCCTCTTTTACAACGAAGTGTTTCCAACTTTGTTCATCTCCGTTGTATTCTTTTCTCGAAGTTGCTCAACCTTTTCAAGGTTCTTTGGGCTCACTCTTTCGTTAAACAAGCAACTTAGTTTTACCTCTCCTCTGTATCTTCCGTTTTCCCTCCGGTGCCATTCTAGATCTCGGGACGAGATCCTATCGTAGTGGTGGAGTGTTGTAACGCCCCGAGACCGTTGTGCCAGGTGTCTTCGAGTTATTCGTTGTTGTTGTCATGTCTTTTGCTTGCGTGTTGCATCTTGTCATGTCATCATGTGCATTGCATCATCATGTTTTAAATCTTGCATTCGTCCGGGTTCTTCGAGTTCTCTCCGTTGCCGTTCTGAGCCCAACCACACGTGCACGCGCCCGCGCCATGTCCGAAATAGTATTTTATAAGTGGCCGGGAAATGTTCTGGGAATGGGTTGAAAGTTGGCATCCGGTGTTGTTATAGCGTAGATAGACCGCCTGTCAAGTTTCATCGCATTCGGAGTTTGTTAGACGGCCCAACGTTTAACTATAGCGACAATATAGTCGGTCTAACTTCGGACGTTTTCGGTCTCCGGAAACAGTCCCCGAGCCTCCCTCTCTTCTCTTCTCTCAGCTCGAGACCGTCTACACAGCCCACTACCTACCGCCAGGTCCAACCTAACCTCTCTCGTCAACCCGCAGCCCCCCCTTGCGCGCGTCCGAAAGTTGTCCCGAACCCGACCCGGGGAGTCATCGTCATCGTGTCCGGATCATCCCCAAACATCTACAAAACTTCACCGTTTTCGTTTTTTAGACTCCCTAGCTATTTTATTCGCGACCGTCCGATTTCGATCAGAGGGACCGAGTAGCCCCTAACCTAACCAACCTACCTATATAAACAGTCTAACCCTAGGTTTTAGGCAGACTATCCATTCCATCCCATCGCCGCCACCGAAATCTTCTTCCTCCTCGTTTTCCCCACCTAGCCAACCACTATCCTTCTCAGATCCACCCTCCCTCCAATCGTAGACTCCGACCACCTCCCGTGTTTTCCGCGCTGCCCAAATCCTCAACAAGCCGCAGCCAACCCCCGAGCGCCGCCCTCACCCTCGAGCTCGAGCAGGCTACTCCGCGCCTCGTCCCCTCCTCCAGTGCCTCGATCCATGATGGATCGAGAGCAGCACCACGCCATGGCCCCACCGTCAAGTTGCTTCGACCCACAGGTCCTCCTCACCGCGCCTCCTCCCTGTTTCTTGCTGTTCTTCTCCTACTGTTGCTGCTAATCGCGTGGTCGCTTTGTTTCTTCTGCAAGGCCACAGCACCACCGAGACGAAGAATGTCCCCGACCACCGGTGCCTTCACCGGCCTATCCTGCTGCTGCCGTTGCTTCCCTTGTCGAACGAACGATGTACGGCCCAACGCCGCCTCGTTCCCCTACAGGAGCCGCGCCTGTTGGTTGTTGCTCGCCTTCATCGAGCCGGCCAAGTCCAAGGAAACGCCATGGCCGCCCCTCTCCTCCTCATGGGTCCTGGACCGCTGCGCCCTGTCACCGGCATCCAGCGCCGCCATAGATTCGCGCCAAGCGTTCCTCACCGTCACCCCGTTTCTGCCGCTGCTGCCTGCGTCCTCTCCTTCTACCAGGGAGTCGCCGCCTTGGCCTCCAGCTCCACCCGGCCGCTTGCCTTCCTCGCCGGTTGGAGCAGCCACTGCATCGCCTGGAGTCGCCGCGACCAAGTTCCTCGGCGCCGCGACCCGTCGCTAGTCTGCTTCCCTTCGCCCCAGAATCCGGTCTCCTAAACCTGTCGCTGCCAATTATCGTTTTTCTTCAGATACAAGAGCAGATCACCCGCCCCGCTCGATGCGTTGACCGCAGGCCTAGCCAGCGCCAGGAGGACCCAGCCTCTTCCGCGGCCTGCCCGCACCGCGCCATGCGCCTCCAGGCCCAAATGGGCTTGGCCCAATGTGAGCAACCCTTGTCAGATCTAGTTTCAGGCCGTGTAGTTTTTTTTTCCAGTCTGTGCGTTTTTTTCTTCTTTCTCTTTCCAATGCATGCATAATTACAGGAGGATGCCATTATTTTATTTTGCTCACAAGTAAATAACCGTGCATCGGATTAAAACAAACTTAATATGAATGTTCTTTAGAATTTCATCTAGTTTAATAATATGCAATTTTCATCTATGTTTAAAATGTTTAAAATGCTGTTTGTTTAAATTTGCTCCTATGCAATGTTTAAAATGCTTTAATTCATAACTATTTACCCTAACTCGGTTTGTAATAATCTTTATATGTAAATGGGGTAGAAAAATGCCTAGTTTAACTTGATCTACTTGCTTTGCATGGTTAACAACTCTAAAATTATGTTTAGGGCAGAACAGTACCAAATCTAAAATATGCATATGAGGAGTTACCGGAATTTGTTGTTCGTTGTTTCCGGCCTCATTTAACCTTGACTAGATAGGTAGTTTTCATTTGCTTCACCCTCTTGCCATGTTTAACAACATTTAATATTGTTGGGTACATAAACAAGATCGAACTAAATAAATCACGTGGTGTTCCGTTAATATGCAACTCGTTGCATATTGAGCTCCACTTAATTTGTAGAATTGTTTGTTGCATATTGCCATGCCTATGTAAACCGAACATGCATCATACTTGGTTGTGCATCATGCCATGATTATGTGATGGTTGTTTACTATGTTGTTTGCTTCTTTCCGGTGTGGCTTCTTCGGGTTGGTTCCGATAACGTCGTGTTTGTGAGAAACCATTCGACTACGTCCGTTTGTCTTCTTCATGGACTCATTCTTCTTCCTTACGGGATTTCAGGCAAGATGACCATACCCTCGAAATCACTTCTATCTTTGCTTGCTAGTTGCTCGCTCTTTTGCTATGCCTATGCTGCGATACCTACCACTTGCTTATCATGCCTCCCATATTGTTGAACCAAGCCGCTAACCCACCTTGTCCTAGCAAACCGTTGTTTGGCTATGTTACCGCTTTACTCAGCCCCTCTTATAGCGTTGTTAGTTGCAGGTGAAGATTGAAGTTTGTTCCTTGTTGGAACATGGAGATGTTGTTCCTTGTTGGAACATGTTTACTTGTTGGGATATCACAATATATCTTATTTAATTAATGCATCTATATACTTCGTAAAGGGTGGAAGGCTCGGCCTTATGCCTGGTGTTTTGTTCCACTCTTGCCGCCCTAGTTTCCGTCATATCGGTGTTATGTTCCCGGATTTTGCGTTCCTTACGCGGTTGGGTTATAATGGGAACCCCTTGACAGTTCGCTTTGAACAAAACTCTTCCAGCAATGCCCAACATTGGTTTTACCATTCCCCGCCTAGCCTTTTCTTTTCCCTTGGGGGTCGCGCGCCCAAGGGTCATCATTATTTTAAACCCCCGGGCCAGTACTCCTCTGAGTGTTGGTCCAACTTGTCAGCCGCCGGTGGCCACCAGGGGCAACTCTGGGCTGGCCTACCGGAAGTTTAGACAATCAGGTGTGCCCTGAGAAAGAGATATGTGCAGCTCCTATCGGGATTTGTCGGCACATTCGGGCGGTGTTGCTGGTTTAGTTTTACCATTGTCGAGGATGTCTTGTAGTACCGGGATACCGAGTCTGATCGGAATGTCTCGGGAGGAGGTCTATTCCTTCGTTGACCGTGAGAGCTTGTGATGGGCTAAGTTGGGACACCCATGCAGGGATTTGAACTTTTGAAAGACATGCCCGCGGTTATGGGCAGATGGGAATTTGTTAATGTCCGGTTGTAGAAAACCTGAAGTTGACCTTAATTAAAATGAATCAACCGCGTGTGTAACCGTGATGGTCTATTCCCGACGGAGTCCGGGATGTGAACACGGCGTTGGAGTTATCCTTGACGTAGGTTGTTCTAGGATCACTTCTTGATCATAGTTTATCGACTGTGCTTTTGCCTTCTCTTCTCGCTCTCATTTGCGAATAGGTTAGCCACCATACTTGCTAGTCGCTTGCTGCAGCTCCACCTCATACCTTTACCTTACCCATAAGCTTAAATAGTCTTGATCGCGAGGGTGCGAGATTGCTGAGTCCCCGTGGCTCACAGATACTTCCAAAAACCAACTTGCAGGTGTCGATGAGTCCGTGCAGATGACGCAACCAAGCTCAGGAGGAGCTCGATGAAGATCTTGTCATTTGTGTCATTTCATTCTAGTTGATCAGTAGTGGAGCCCAGTTGGGGTCCATCGGGGACCTTGTCGCATTTGGGGTTCTTCTTTTATTTTGGTACCATAGTCGGACCTTGAGTGTATTTGGATGATGTAATGCTTTATTCATGTAATTGCGTGAAGTGCCGATTGTAAGCCAACTATGTATCTTTTCCCCTATTGTATTACATGGGTTGTGTGAAGATTACCTCACTTGCGACATTGCTTTCAATGCGGTTATGCCTCTAAGTCGTGCTTCGACATGTGGGAGATATAGCCGCATCGAGGGTGTTACACCCTGGTCCTCTTCCCAAATGTTCAGGTAGGAAGGGATCCCACAACGGCCAATTTCGAAGGGAGACAACTAGTACAAGTTATCCTGACAAAAGGTGGTCTTCGTCTACCAAAGACTCTGGTGGTGACGCCGCCGTGGGTTCCGCGGTGACCTCCATCCCGCCGTCCTGCTGGTCTTGGTCTTGTTGCACCGATATGGAAACCTTTTCCTAATGCCTCGGGACTCCTTGCCTGTGCCTGCTTCCATTGCACCAAAGAGGAAACTGGCCCTCTACACCGGCTGGCGCCCGCCTGGCCTCGGTATTCATAGCTTATGTCACGCGGACCTCACGAGGTACCCCTTCCATAGATATCTCCGCTCCCCGGGAGCCAGCCTAGCAAGGCCACCCCAGAAGAGGTCTTGGTGTCATCCGCCTCGCGAGGCTTGGCCCCTCATGAGGGTCTTGAGCGGTTGCTGATGAAGATGGGCCGTACCAGGCCGCTGGTGGAGCCATGCCCTGGGCCGCAGGCAGGCAAGTCTGGGTACCCCCATTCCTAGGACGCCGACAAATAGGACTTAGCCACCATCGTAGAAGGGGGACGAATAGGGGATCATTTGAGATCATCCTCTCACCCACCAGCTCATTGGGCACAATAACACCTCTCCTCCTGAGGCTGTTCTCCACTTTACTAGTCCATCCTTAGCCCTCAAGGCCAATCCACCACAAATAAGGAGTAGGGTTTTACACCGCAAGGTGGCCCAACCCTGGGTAAATTGCTATGTCGCTTGTCCGTTAGGTTCGTCGAGCTAGGTCGTGGGATCGGTGAGTAGGCAGACTAAGCAGGACGAGTTCTTCGCACTCACCCCAGAGTTCGAACCTCTCAAGGGTTTGCGGAACCCTGAATCCGACAGATAGCACCCAAGGTATTCCTCCGGCATTCGGGAGTTGCATAATCTCATAGTCAAAGGAATATGTATAAGTCATGAAGAAAGCAATATCAATAAAACTTAACGATCATTATGCTAGGCTAACAGATAGGTCTTGTCCATCACATCATTCTTCTAATGATGTGATCCCGTTCATCAAATGACAACACACGTCTATGGTTAGGAAAGTTAACCATCTTTGATTAATGAGCTAGTCTAGTAGAGGCACACTAGGGACACTTTGTTTTGTCTATGTATTAACACATGTATCAAGTTTCCGGTAAATACAATTCTAGCATGAATAATGAACATGTATCATGATATAAGGAAATATAACTAACAACTTTATTATTGCCTCTAGGGCATATTTCCTTCAGTTTACGGTTCGTTCAAATTTTGGGAGAACGAGCATCCATGTCGACCTTACCAAGTCGATTCGAATCAAATTTTGAAATATTAGGTTGCCACTTCTTTTTGAGATGGAGAGATGATTCTTCGAACTAATGTGTTTTTACATGCTCATTGCTAACGATCTACTATATAACAAATAGTTGACCCACTTAGAAACAAGAATTAAACCCAAAATGAAATATCTAGATTCAATGAAATAGCTCGTTCACGAGGTCAAAATAGTGAACTAAATCCAAAATTGAACACCTCAATCAAGTAGCATGTTGTACAGTATGTTATCCAATTAAATGTTTGAATTCAAGTTTATATCGATACATGGTTTATATCAGTCTTTGATTCATAAAAGGCAACCTCCCCCTCTCCCAGACTCCTGCTCTCTCTCTCTCGCCGACAATCTTCAATACTATCGCACGCATCCAAACACAAACCTATTGGTCCCTCTCTCTCTCTATCTCTCTTTTTGTATGTGTGTGGCAGGGGTCTTTCTAGTTTGCATGCACACTCCATGTATAGGTCTCTCTCGAACACTATGTATGATTCTCTAGTCCAATCTAAATATCTTGGGTGCACTCATCGTACGCACACAAATTCCCTGGCTCGTTGCCCGTAACTCACTCACGCACCACTCTGCCATCTCGGAGCTCTTCCCTCTCTCTCTCAAACTCTCCATCTTCCTGGGTCACACATACACATGCATATCTCACTCGCACACGATATACCCATCTAAAACTATGTCTCTATCCCTCATTCTCTCCACATCTCACACGCACACACACACAATCTCACGCCTAGCCAAGTATGATGGTCTCTTACTGAATTGTAAGCATACGCAGTCCCCCCTATATGTATATGACTAGCTAACTCTTAGTCTCTGTCGGCGTTCTAGGAATGGGGGTCCCCAGACTTGCGTGCCTGCGGCCCATGGCGTGGCTCCGCGAGCGGGCCCGTACGACCCATATTCATCAACAAGCTTTGAAGACCCTCGCGAGGGGCCAAGCCTCGCGAGGCGGATGACACAAGACCTCCTCAGGAGCGGCGTCACCAGGCTGGCTCGCGAGGGGCAGAGAGACCAAGGCAAGACAAACCTCGCAAGGTTCCAATGACGTGAGCCATGACGACCAAGGCCAGGCGGGCACCAGGCGGGCGCGAGCGCACAGTGTCCTTGTTTCCTCTTTGGTGCTAAGGAAGAAAGTGCAGGCGCGGAGTACCGAGGCGTCAAGCAAAGGTTTCCATATTAGTGCAACGAGACCAAGACCAGTAGGAGGGCAAGACGAAGGTCACCGTGGATCCCAAGATGACATCACCACCAGAGCCTTTTGGACGCGAAGACTGCTTTGTCAGGATAAGCTATACTAGTTGTCCCCTTTCAAATTGGCCGTTGTTGGCTCCCTTCCCGCTCAATATTTGGGGAGAGGACCAGGGCCTCTATAAATAGGACTAGCCACCACCATAGAGGGAGAGAGACCTAGATCGACTCACCTAGATCGACAGACCCAGATCGACTCACCTAGATCGACTCATCTAGAGAGAGAGAAGAGATCCGAACAACCACAAGTTCACCAAGCACAAGAACACCTCTCCTCAGGAGGCTGTTCTTCCCCTTGTACTATTCATCCTTAGCCCAAGAGGCAACCCACCACCACACACTAGAGTAGGGTATTACATCACAACGGTGGCCTGAACCAGTACAAACCTTGTGTCCTTTGTGTTGCGAGTTCGTCGAGCTAGCCCGTGAGATCTTAGCGAAGCTAGGACGTGGATCGGTAGGGGGAGATCTTTGCGCACCCCAGTGTTCGAACCTTGAGGGTTTTGCCGGAACCCGACATCCGACATTTGGCACGCCAGGTAGGGGTGCGCCGAAGCTTCCCTTCCAGCACTCCGCGTCCGGTTGCTTCATCGTCTCCATGGCGGACGCACGCCGCGCTCATGCTAAGCGTCGGGCTGCCCTTGCCGCCCGCATTGCTCAAACGGCTCCCATCGGCGGGCCACCCCGTCGTTCTTTGTCGCCTGCCGCCAACGCCGCCACCGGCCCGGCGGGGAACAAGCGGCAAGCATCCTTACTGCACTCCTCAGTGCGGCGGGACAGCCGCACCGCCACTCCATCGCCGACCCTGGCCGGTTCGTCATCCCATGCTTGTCGCGCTCCCGTGGGCGCGTAGGCCGCTCTGTGCATGGAGCGCGAGCTCCTACGCTACCGCCCAGTCGATGACCTCTACGAAGACTGGCTCGACCACATCGCCGAGCTCGTCAGTGCCGCAGGGGCTCCCCTGCGCCATCCCTCATGCTGCCACGACCTCCACCAGCCGCGGGCGGCGTGGCCCATGGAGCGCCTCCACCACATCTTCCCCAAGACAGAGTCTTGATGCCCAGGCAGGCGGCCCCACGGCGAGACCTGCCGTGTCCGGTGCCTGCGCAAGAAGAATGAAGCTGCCAAGAAGTCCCTCGGCCGCGAGGAAACGCCCCCGCGCTCCTTTCGCCACCACGGCAAGACCGCGTGCCGCCTGCAGCGGCGATGCACGGACCCCATCAAGGACAAGTTCTCCACCAGCATAGAGTCCTGGTGACCATGGCAGGCTGCCGTGCCTTCACCACTGAGCTGCATAGCGTCGCTTGGCCGGGCAAGTTGAAGCCGGATCTGCCTCCTCGCTATGACGGCACCCCCGACCCCGCGGAGCTCCTGCAGCTCTACGAGCTGAGCATCGAGGCGGCCAACGGCGACGAGAAAGTCATGGCGAACTAGTTCCCCATGGATCTCAAGGATGGTGCCCGCTCCTGGCTCCTGAACCTGCCTCCAGGCTCGATCTCCTGCTGGAACGAGATGCACCACCATTTCGTCACCAACTTCCAGGGCACTCGCGACCGCCCACCGGCTGTGGGTGACCTACACCGTGTCAAGCAACAACCAGGAGAGACCCTCCAGAAGTACATCCATCACTTCAACAATGTTCGCCTCAAGATCCCCAAGGTGACGGATGAGGCCATCATTTCCGTGTTCTCCGATGGCGTCTGTGATGTCAAGATGAAGGAGGAGATCGCCATCCACGAGGAGCTGTGCACGTCTATGGAGCTGTTCAACCTGGCGACCAGGTGCATAAGAGTAGAGGAGGGGCTCCTCTCCCTCCTTGAGCTCCCGGCTGCGGACCCGGAGGAGAAGAAATCCAAGGCCTAAGACGTGAAGCACAAGGGAGCAGCCGTGGTCGCCGAGGAGCCGGACACAAAGCGCGGCAAGGACCAGCCTGAGTCATCCAAAAGTAGTCGACTGTTCTGCGACTTCCATAACCTGCATAGCCACAACACCAGCGACTGTCAAGAGCTCAGAGCCATTCGAGAAGGATGCTTCGGTCGACGCCACGAGCGCAACGACCGGGGCTACGGCTGTAGAGGAGGACGTGGTGGCGGACGCTAGGATGACCTTGGCCCGCGCCAGGAGTGGTGCGACCGGCCTCGTGAAGACCACTGGCAGGATCATCCTCGCGAGGGCACCTGGAGGGATCAGCCCCGTGAGGATCGTCCTCAGGGCAACGCTGGTCTCCATCCACTACCGCCACCACCAAGAAGGAATGACGACCACCATTAAGACGAGGGGGCTAGGGGCTTCCAGGATCCACGTGCCATCGCCTGCATCTTGGGCGGAGCTCAAGCCCCAGCCTCGCAGCGTATCTTCAAGCAGTTTGCTCGCGAGGTGAATGTAGTCCTCCCCAAGCTCGAGGCTATGTGCCCGCTCAGATGGTCCCAGTGCACCATCACATTCAGCTCGGCAGATCAACTGAAGTGCGCGGCCACCATCGGCATCCTCCCGATGGTCTGTTCACCAGTCATTAGCAACGTGCAAGTTACCAAGACTCTCATCGACGGCGGCGCATGGCTCAACGTCCTGTTCGTCGAGATGTTCGACAACCTGCACATGCCATACGATCCGCTTCAGCCCACCAAGCCTTTCTTAGGAGTGACCGATGGCTCCACCACCCTGATCGGTCAGGTCCGCCTCCCAGTCACCTTTTGACAGCACAACAACTACCGCCCGAGCTCATCAACTTTGATGTCTCCCACATCCATCTACCATACAAAGCCATCCTCAGATATCTGGCCCTGGCCAAGTTCATGGTCGTGATGCACCACGGATACAACGTCCTCAAGATGCCAGTAAGCGGCATGATCATCATAGTCCCCTACGAAGAAAGGGATGCGGTGTGCTCCCTCGAGTGCACCTTCCAAGCAGCGTCAATCGAAGACCCCGACAACAATGCAGCTCGGTACCCTCCTGAGGTCGTCCCCAAGAAGAAGAAGCAGCAACTCCGTGTCGGACCTCAGGAGGGCAGCGTCGCAAGTGGCACCTCATGAGGATCAGTGCCCGCACCTGGGGCGTCACCCTCTGTCGCATAGGAAGGCGCACCTGGCGCCCTCCTGGGGCATGGCTCAGGGGCTCTCTTCTGGAGGGCCTCAGACCTTGCCAACGTCACGAGGGAGGCTCTCGGGCACCACTTGGAGGCGTGTTTCGCGGCATGTCTCCCTCAGGAGGACACTGGGCAAGGAGCGCCCAGCGTTCAGGAGTTCATCACCAAGGTATCTCAGGAGCTTTAGGAAGCAAGAGCAATACACGGCGACCGCCTCCCACCAGGCACTGCTCCCCACCCAGGCGAGGGTGGTGAGCTGCATGTCTGCATCGACATACTAGGGCTCAACGGAGCTGCATCTCAGGAGCGCTTCTGGCCTTCGCGTGTTGGGTGTTGCGAAGGTCCACCTCACAGCTACATTCGCATGACGTTTGCCCTGCCGAGCGTGGCTGCTGCCTTCCAGTGCCACCTACAGAGCGTCATGGCGGGTCAGGAGGCCAGCCACCACGCAGTCCTGGCGGAGATGGCGACGGTCCTCAAGGAACCACCTGGACCCCCAGAGCCTCCCGAGGCTCAGGGCCCCGACGGCTCATGAGGAGCAACCCCTTCGCCGCGTACCTTCAGCTGCCTCAACACCCCTTCATCAACAGAACCAGGTGACATTTTCCAAATTCATTTAGCTGGGAGCGTCCAGGGGGCTGCATTATTCCCAGGACGCATGGGTCCGTCCATGTGGAATGTATCCCTTCTTTTTTATGTCTTTAGCTTACCTTGCTGGGGGCGCCCCTCGGGCTACATCATCCCCAAGCCGCTCGGGCCAGACCCAGTGGCGCGTATTGTTCATGCATTTACCTAAGCTAGTTTGCCTTCCATGCTTAATCTATCTATGATTATCACCTACTTGATTCTCACCCACCACGGGGGCTACTCACGCTGGCATGACGCTGGTGCTTGGGTCCATCCTTGCAACATCGACAAACCTGAGCGGTCGAGCCCTAGCTCGCGGCATGCCCCGCGCATGTCACATCACCAGGCCCTCAATGCCTTTATCTCCTCGCGCAGCGACCAGCAGCGGACCAACAATCGTAATGGCAAACTGTGTCTCTCCTTGTGCTCGCTTGCAGGAATCTCCTGAAGGCGACGGCAGGCGGTACCGCTAGCCCCCTCTTCTCCCATGCAATCCACTTGCTCTTTAAAAGGGGCGCTCCTAAGCATCACAACTTAGGAGCTCTTATTGGCTCTCCAGCCCTCACCCCCTGGCCTTGACCATGGCACGTGACCTGGCATACCAGCGGCGGCTAAGCTCGCTTGAGGGCCGGGACCTGAGGACGCAGAGTACGAAAGAGAGCGTGGGCAAGGGGGGAGGCTTGCATGGGCCTGGCCTAGCTATGCTCCAGACGCCTATGCACGAATCTGGCGCATCATGAGGAATCAACCTCGGACCATCAAGATAAGTCCCGAGCCCGGGTTGGCCAAACTGCTAAGGACTAAGAACCATTCTAACTGCAGCCCTGCTGCAGCAACGTCACCCCCCTTTCTTACCTCTCGACGGCTGCTTGAGTGCTAAAGGGGACCTCCTGAGCATCGCGCCTCAGGAACTCTTATTCGACCTCGGGCCGCTCACCTCCTGGCCTTGACCATGGCACGCGACCTGGCATACCAGCGACGGTTGCAGCCTGCCTGGGGACCGGGACCAGTCAGCGTAGAGCGCCAAGTCGTCACGAGGTCGGAAAGGGAGACCGAGCTGAAGTAGGACTTATGCTCGCGCAAGTTCATAATAAGGACAATATTGACAAGAGGCATTACAAAACCTTTACACACACCCACGGGATATTTCTTGATTCCTCGCAGGGAAAAAAGACAAGAACTTAGGGAGTCCTAACTACACATGCCCCTGAGGATGATGCCATCATCAACAGTGGGCCACCAGAGGCCGGCGCCAACCTCATACATATCAGCAGCGACGGCGACCTGACGCTGCAGCCCTGCTCTCGGCTCAGCGAGAGCTTGGAGAACGTAGCTCTCATCGCTCATCTCCGGAGTCTCGTAAAGCTCGGGAGAGTCGCTGGACCACCAGGAGTCGCTGCTATCGCTGGAGGAGCTGCAGGTGGAGGACATAGCGGGACCAGCACCCGCCGTTGGGCCGTCCTGGCAACCTCCTTCAGGGCAGCACTCTAGGCGGTGGCCTTCCTCGTCGAAGACCTTGTAGAGCAGCATGGAGGCGTCGTCGTACTCAAAGTGGATCGTGAGGGTGCCCTCCACACGGCAGACTCGGGCAATCTCGCCCCAGCCTCGGGTCACGAAGATCCTCCCGGAGGCGACGGCTTCAATCTCCGCTATAGTCGCCGGGGCGTTGCAGTCAGCGTGCTGCAGCCAAAGTTTGAGAGGGCCCCTCGGCGGCATCTCAGCGGTGAAGAACTGCGGAAGGCGAACCCAAGTGCTCGGGGGTATCGCCTCCCATAACACGAACTCGCGTGAGGAGTTCGCAGCATGGACCCCTGGGGTGACGGTGTGCGCCTCAGAGGCATGGCGGCTACGGCCCTGGTGTGGGCGGCGACGCTCGTCGCTCCCCCTCCTAAATCATCGGCGTGAGCATACAAGGGCAACGGGTACCTAAGAGGCGGCCTCTCATACCAATGTCGCGAAACCACAGGCCTCACGACCATATCGTGGCGATGAGACCTCCTCTTGTTCAGTGGGAGCAGCTCGAGCTCGTTGAGGGGAGCCTTTCCCTTCTCTACGGCCGAGAACCTCTGAATCGGCGCCATGACTGCGCCAGCAAGGAGTGGAGCAAGGAACGAGAAGAAGCATGAGAGGCAGACGAGAGACGGGTGATGGGGTCTCCGCCCCCACCTCCCATTTATAGCCAAGGGAAGGCCAACTGCTGGCCTCCACGATCTAAGGTAATAATGATGGTTTTTCCTTGCATGTAGCAGGGAGTTGTCAAGTCGGGCAGTTGCTGATACGTCTCCAACGTATCTATAATTTTTTGATTGCTCCATGCCATATTATCTACTGTTTTGGACATTGCTGGGCTTTATTATCCACTTTTATATTATTTTTGGGACTAACCTATTAACCGGAGGCCCAGCCCAGATCTAGGGGGTTTCGAAGAAAAGGAATATCAAACGGAGTCCAAACAGAATGAAACCTTCGGAAACGTGACTTTCTCATCAGATAAGATCTTGGAGACTTGGACCCTCCGTCAAGAAAGCCACGAGGCGGTCACGAGGGTGGAGGGCGCCCCCCTAGGGCGCGCCCCCTGCCTCGTGGGCCCCTCTTAGCTCCACCAACGTACTTCTTCCTCCTATATATATCCACGTACCCCCAAACGATCGGCGACGGAGCCAAAAACCTAATTCCACCGCCGCAACTTTTTGTATCCACGAGATCCCATCTTGGGTCCTGTTCCGGAGCTCCGCCGGAGGGGGCATCGATCACGGAGGGCTTCTACATCATCATCCAAGCCCCTCTGATGAAGTGTGAGTAGTTTACTTCAGACCTACGGATCCATAGCTAGTAGCTAGATGGCTTCTTCTCTCTTTTTGTATCTCAGTACAATGTTCTCCCCCTCTCTCGTGGAGATCTATTCGATGTAATCTTCTTTTTGCGGTGTGTTTGTTGAGACCGATGAATTGTGTGTTTATGATCAAGTCTATCTATGAATAATATTTGAATCTTCTCTGAATTCTTTTATGTATGATTGGTTATCTTTGCAAGTCTCTTCGAATTATCAGTTTGGTTTGGCCTACTAGATTGGTTGTTCTTTCCATGGGAGAAGTGCTTAGCTTTGGGTTCGATCTTACGGTGTCCTTTCCCAGTGATAGAAGGGGCAGCAAGGCACGTATTGTATCGTTGCCATCGAGGATAACAAGATGGGGTTTTTATCATATTGCATGAAACTATCCCTCTACATCATGTCATCTTGCTTAAGGCGTTACTCTGTTTTTAACTTAATACTCTAGATGCATGCTGGATAGCGGTCGGTGAGTGGAGTAATAGTAGTAGATGTAGAATCATTTCGGTCTACTTGTCTCGGACGTGATGCCTATATACATGATCATACCTAGATATTCTCATAACTATGCTCAATTCTGTCAATTGCTCAACAGTAATTTGTTCACCCACCGTAGAATACTTATGCTCTTGAGAGAAGCCACTAGTGAAACCTATGTCCCCCGGGTCTCATTCTCATTATATCAATCTCCATCACTTTATTATTCCTTTGCTTTTACTTTATACTTTGCATCTCTATACCAAAAATATTATTTATCATCTCTATCAGATCTCACTTTCGTAAGTGACCGTGAAGGGATTGACAACCCCTAAGCGCGTTGGTTGCGTTGAGCTATTGTTTTTGTGTAGGTACGAGGGACTCGTGCGTACCCTCCTACTGGATAGATACCTTGGTTCTCAAAAACTGAGGGAAATACTTACGCTACTTTGATGCATCACCCCTTCCTCTTCGGGGAAATCCAATGCAGTGCTCAAGAGGTAGCAAGTAGAATTTCTGGAGCCGTTGCCGGGGAGTCTGGGCAAAAGTCAACATACCAAGTACCCATCACAATCCCTATCTCCCGCATTACATTATTTGCCATTTGCCTCTCGTTTTCCTCTCCCCCCAATTCACCCTTGCCGTTTTATTCGCCGTCTCTCTCTATCCTCCCTCTCTATTTGCCTCTTTTGCTCGTTTGCTTTTTGTTTGCTTGTGTGTTAGTTTGCTCGCTTGTTGTCATGGCTAGTATCATATCTTCTCCCTTGTCTCCCGAGAATGAAGTTCTAAATTTTAAACAAAGGGAGGGAGAAAATCTAAAAGATGCTTGGTATAGAATTTGCAATGCTCAAAATAGATCTACCAGGAAGCAATCTACTTCAGTTCTTCTCTGCAATTTTTATGTAGGTGCTAGTCCTTGGTATAGATATATCCTTGATACCATTACCGGAGGGAATTTCTTGGGTAGCCATACTTTTGATTCTTATAATGCTATGTTAGATTTATTTGGCTCACCACCTCTTTTGGTTAATGGAACTATATTAACTTTGGAGCATGTTATGCAAAGACTTGAAATTATTGAAAATAAAGTTCCTACTATTGAATTAATTGAAAATCTAGATAAAAATATCTACAATCAAATTACCCAATATGGATCTAAGGTAGGAATGAATTTGAAAAATATTAAGGAAAAGGAACCCATAGTTAATGAGAAAATAAACTTAGATTCTACTAGAATCGATAAACTTGAGGGTATCCTTACAAACTTGGGAACCGCTTTTTCTTCTGTAAAGAATACTCCAAGTCCACCTACTAAAATTGCCAAGCTTATGTATGTTCCTAAAAATTAGGGTGAATCATCTAGTAAGAAAACTGCGGATCTTAAATCTATAAGTATTCATCCCAATCTTTTTGCTATCATTAAGGAACCAATTGCTGCAAAAGATTTTTTTGATCTTGTGCCTAAGATTTTTATAATCACTAGAAATAAAGAAATTCCTAAGGGAGATAGATGCCTCATTGAAGAATTGCCTACCAAAGTTGGCAATACCTAGATCTATTCTTGCTTGTTATGCCTAGCTAGGGGAGTTAAACGATAGCGCTTGTTGGGAGGCAACCCAATTTTATTTTTATTCCTTGATTTTTGCTCCTGTTTAGTAATAAATAAATTATTTAGGCTCTGTTTTGGTTGTGTTTTTTGTGTTTAATTAGTGTTTGTACCAAGTAGAACCGTTGGTAAGACTTGGGGAAAGTCTTGTTGAACTTGCTGTAAAAAACAGAATCTTTAGCGCTCACGAGAACTGCTATAATTTTTATTTGGAAAGTGATATTTAGTTAATTCTTTTTGGATATTATTAATAGATAACTTACTCACGTCCAGAAATTTATTTTAGAATTTTTGGGGTTCCAGATGTTGTGCTAGCTACATATTACTACAGACTGTTCTGTTTTTGACAGATTCTGTTTTTCGTGTGTTGTTTGCTTATTTTGATGAATCTATGGCTAGTAAAATAGTTTATATTCCATAGAGAAGTTGGAATACAGTAGGTATAACACCAATATAAATAAATAATGAGTTCATCACAGTACCTTGAAGTGGTCTTTTGTTTTCTTTCTCTAACGGAGCTCACGAGATTTTCTACTTTAAGTTTTGTGTTGTGAAGTTTTCAAGTTTTGGGTGAAGATTTGATGGATTATGGAACAAGGAGTGGCAAGAGACTAAACTTGGGGATGCCCATGGAACCCCCAAGATAATCTAAGGACACTTAAAAGCCAAAGCTTGGGGATGCCCCGGAAGGCATCCCCTCTTTCGTCTACTTCTATCGGTAACTTTACTTTGCTTGGAGCGTCTTTTAAAATTTGAGTCTTTGCTTGTTAGTCTACCACAATCATCCTTGCTGTACACACCTTTTGAGAGAGCCATACATAATTTGGAATTTGATAGAATACTCTATGTGCTTCACTTATATCTTTTGAGTTATATAATTTTGCTCTAGTGCTTCACTTATATCTTTTAGAGCACGGTGGTGGATTTGTTTTATAGAAACTATTGATCTCTCATGCTTCACTTAGAATATTTTGAGAGTCTTAATAGCATCGTAATTTGCTTAATAATAATATGCTTGGTATTCAAGATTTGTAAAACTTTCTTTTGAGTGCGTTGAATACTAAGAAAAAAATTGATGCTTGATAATTGTTTTGAGATATGAGGATGGTGATATTAGAGTCATGCTAGTTGAGTAGTTCTGAATTTGAGAAATGCTTGTGTTAAAGTTTGTGATTCCCGTAGCATGCACATATGGTGAACCATTATGTGATGAAGTCAGAGCATGATTTATTTATTGATTGTCTTCCTTATGAGTGGCGGTCGGGGACGAGCGATGGTCTTTTCCTACCAATCTATCCCCCTAGGAGCATGCGCGTAATACTTTGCTTTGATAACTTCTAGATTTTTGCAATAATTATATGAGTACTTTATGACTAATGTTGAGTCCATGGATTATACGCACTTTCCTCCCTTACGCCATTGCTAGCCTCTCTAATACCGCGCACATTTCGCTGGTATCATACACCCACCAAATACCTTCCTAAAAACAGCCACCATACCTACCTATCATGGCATTTTTTCCATAGCCCTTCCGATATATATTGCCATGCAACTTTCCACCGTTCCGTTCATTATGACACTCTCCATCATTGTCATATTGCTAGCATGATCATGTAGTTGACATCGTATTTGTGGCAAAGCCACCGTTCATAAATCATTCTTACATGTCACTCTTGATTCATTGCATATCCCGGTAAACCGCCGGAGGCATTCATATAGAGTCATATTTTGTTCTAAGTATTGAGTTGTAATTGTTGAGTTGTAAGAAAAATAAAAAGTGTGATGATCATCATTTTTAGAGCATTGTCCCAAGTGAGGAAAGGATGATGGAGACTATGATTCCCCAACAAGTCGGGATGAGACTCCGGACGAAACAAAAAGAGGCCATAAAAAGGGAAGGCCCAAACAAAAAAATGAGAGAAAAAGAGAGAAGGGACAATGTTACTATCCTTTTACCACACTTGTGCTTCAAAGTAGCACCATGATCTTCATGTTAGAGAGTCTCTCATTCTGTCACTTTCATATACTAGAGGGAATTTTTCATTATAGAACTTAGCTTGTATATTCCAATGATGGGCTTCCTCAAAATGCCCTAAGTCTTCGTGAGCAAGCGAGTTGGATGCACACCCACTTAGTTTCTTTTGTTGAGCTTCCATATACTTATAGCTCTAGTGCATCCGTCGCATGGCAATCCCTACTCACTCACATTCATTCCTATTGATGGGCATCTCCATAGCCCGTTGATACGCCTAGTTGATGTGGGACTATCTTCTACCTTTTTGTCTTCTCCACAACCACCATTCTATTCCACATATAGTGCTATATCCATGGCTCATGATCCTGTATTGCGTGAAGATCGAAAAACTTTTGAAAATGTCAAAAGTATGAAACAATTGCTTGGCTTGTCATCGGGGTTGTGCATGATTTAAATATTTTGTGTGGTGAAGATAGAGCATAGCCAGACTATATGATTTTGAAGGGATAGCTTTCTTTGGCCATGTTATTTTGAGAAGACATAATTGCTTTGTTAGTATGCTTGAAGTATTATTATTTTTATGTCAACATGAACTTTTGTATTCAAACTTTTGAATCTGAATATTCATACCACAATTAAGAAGATTTACATTGAAATTATGCCAAGTAGCACTCCACATCAAAAAATCTGTTTTTATCATTACCTACTCGAGGACGAGCAGGAATTAAGCTTGGGGATGCTTGATACGTCTCCAACGTATCTATAATTTTTTATTGCTCCATGCTATATTATCTACTATTTTGGACATTATTGGGCTTTATTATCCACTTTTATATTATTTTTGGGACTAACCTATTAACCGGAGGCCCAGCCCAGAATTGCTGTTTGTTTGCATGTTTTAGGGTTTCGAAGATAAGGAATATCAAACGGAAACCAAACGGAATGAAACCTTCAGAAACGTGATTTTCTCATCAGATAAGATCCAGGAGACTTGGACCCTCCTTCAAGAAAGCCATGAGGCGGTCACGAGGGTGGAGGGCGCCCCCCTAGGGCGCGCCCCCTGCCTCGTGGGCCCCTAGAAGCCACCGATGTACTTCTTCCTCCTATATATATCCACGTACCCCCAAATGATCGGGGACGGAGCCAAAAACCTAATTCCACCACCGCAACTTTCTGTATCCACGAGATCCCATCTTGGGGCCTGTTCCGGAGCTCCGTCGGAGGGGGCATCGATCACGGAGGGCTTCTACATCATCATCCAAGCCCCTCCGATAAAGTGTGAGTAGTTTACTTCAGACCTACGGGTCCATAGCTAGTAGCTAGATGGCTTCTTCTCTCTTTTTGGATCTCAATACAACGTTCTCCCCCTCTCTCATGTAGATCTATTTGATGTAATCTTCTTTTTGCGATGTGTTTGTTGAGACCGATGAATTGTGGGTTTATGATCAAGTCTATCTATGAATAATATTTGAATCTTCTCTGAATTCTTTTATGTATGATTGGGTATCTTTGCAAGTCTCTTCGAATTATCAGTTTGGTTTGGCCTACTAGATTGGTTGTTCTTGCCATGGGAGAAGTGCTTAGCTTTGGGTTCGATCTTGTAGTGTCCTTTCCCAGTGACAGAAGGGGCAACAAGGCACGTATTGTATCGTTGCCATCAAGGATAACAAGATGGGGTTTTTATCATATTGAATGGAACTATCCCTCTACATCATGTCATCTTGGTTAAGGCGTTACTCTGTTTTTAACTTAATACTCTAGATGCATGCTGGATAGCGGTCGATGAGTGGAGTAATAGTAGTAGATGCAGAATCGTTTCGATCTACTTGTCTCGAACATGATGCCTATATACATGATCATACCTAGATATTCTCATAACTATGCTCAATTCTGTCAATTGCTCAACAGTAATTTGTTCACCCACTATAGAATACTTATGCTCCTGAGAGAAGCCCCTAGTGAAACCTATGGCCCCTGGGTCTCTTTCTCATCATATCAATCTCCATCACTTTATTATTGCTTTGCTTTTACTTTGCTTTTACTTTATACTTTGCATCACTATACCAAAAATACCAAAAATATTATTTATCATCTCTATAAAATCTCACTTTCGTAAGTGACCGTGAAGGGATTGACAACCCCAAAGCGCGTTGGTTGCATTGAGCTATTCTTTTTGTGTTGGTACGAGGGACTCGTGCGTAGCCTCCTACTGGATAGATACCTTGGTTCTCAAAAACTGAGGGAAATACTTACGCTACTTTGCTGCATCATCCCTTCCTCTTCGGGGAAATCCAACGCAGTTCTCAAGAGGTAGCAAGAAGAATTTCTGGCGCCGTTGCTGGGGAGTCTGCGCAAAAGTCAACATACCAAGTACCCATCACAATCCCTATCTCCCGCATTACATTATTTGCCATTTGCCTCTCGTTTTCCTCTCCCCCCAATTCACCCTTGCAGTTTTATTCGCCCTCTCTCTCTATCCTCCCTCTCTATTTGCCTCTTTTGCCCGTTTGCTTTTTTTGCTTGTGTGTTAGTTTGCTCGCTTGTTGCCATGGCTGGTCTCATATCTTCTCCGTTGTCTCCCGAGAATGAAGTTCTAAATTTTAAACAAAGGGAGGGAGAAAATCTAAAAGATGCCTGGTATAGAATTTGCAATGCTCAAAATAGATCTACCAGGAAGCAATCTACTTCAGTTCTTCTCCGCAATTTTTATGTAGGTGCTAGTCCTTGGTATAGATATATCCTTGATACCATTACCGGAGGGAATTTCTTGGGTAGCCATACTTTTGATTCTTATAATGCTATGTTAGATTTATTTGGCTCACCACCTCTTTTGGTTAATGGAACTATGTTAACTTTGGAGCATGTTATGCAAAGACTTGAAATTATTGAAAATAAAGTTGCTACTATTGAATTAATTGAAAATATAGATAAAAAGATCCACAATCAAATTACCCAATATGGATCTAAGGTAGGAATGACTTTGAAAAATATTAAGGAAAAGGAACCCATAGTTAATGAGAAAATTAACTTAGATTCTACTAGAATCGATAAACTTGAGGGTATCATTACAAACTTGGGAACCGATTTTTCTTCCGTAAAGAATACTCCAAGTCCTCCTACTAAAATTGCCAAGCTTATGTATGTTCCTAAAAATAAGGGTGAATCATCTAGTAAGAAAACTGCGGATCTTAAATCTATAAGTATTCATCCCAATCTTTTTGCTATCATTAAGGAACGAATTGCTACAAATGAATTTTTCGATCTTATGCCTAATAGTTTGATAATCACTAGAAATAAATAAATCCCTAAGGGAGATAGATGCCTCATTGAAGAATTTCCTACCAAAGATGGCAATACCTAGATCTATTCTTGCTTATTATGCCCAGCTAGGGGCGTTAAACGATAGCGCTTGTTGGGAGGCAACCCAATTTTATTTTTATTCCTTGCTTTTTGCTCCTGTTTAGTAATAAATAAATTATTTAGCCTCTGTTTTGGTTGTGTTTTTTGTGTTTAATTACTGTTTGTGCCAAGTAGAACCGTTGGGCAGACTTGGGGAAAGTCTTGTTGAACTTGCTGTAAAAAACAGAAACTTTAGCGCTCACGAGAACTGCTGTCATTTTTATTTGGAAAGTGCTATTTAGTTAATTCGTTTTGCAGATGATTAATATATAAATTACTCACGTCCAGAAATTTATTTTAGAATTTTTGGGGTTCCAGATCTTGCGCTAGCTACAGATTACTCCAAACTGTTCTGTTTTTGAAAGATTCTGTTTTTTCGTGTGTTGTTTGCTTATTTTGATGAATCTATGGCTAGTAAAATAGTTTATAATCCATAGAGAAGTTGGAATACAGTAGGTATAACACAAATATAAATAAAGAATGAGTTCATTACAGTACCTTGAAGTGGTGTTTTGTTTTCTTTCGCTACCAGATCCTTTTGCACGTGAAGACTGCTTTTGTCAGGATAAGTTGTACTAGCTGTCCCCTTTCAAATTGGTTGTTGTTGGCTCCCTTCCCGCTCAATATTTCGGGAGAGGACCAGGGTCTCTATAAATAGGACTAGCCACCACCATAGAGGGAGAGAGACCTAGACCGACTCACCTAGATCGATGGACCTAGATTGACTCACCTAGATCGACTCATCTAGAAAGAGAGAAGAGATCCGAACAACCACAAGTTCACCAAGAACAAGAACACCTCTCCTCAGGAGGTTCTTCTTCCCATTGTATTGTTCATCCTTAGCCCAAGAGGCAATCCACCACCACACACTGGAGTAGGGTATTACACCACAACGGTGGCCCTAACCAGTATAAACCTTCTATCCTTTGTGTTGCGAGTTCGTCGAGCTAGCCCATGAAATCTTAGCGAAGCTAGGACATGGATTAATAGGGGGAGATCTACGCGCGCACCCCAGTGTTCGAACCTTGAGGGTTTTGCCGGAACCCGACATCCGACAGTCTCCATCACCCACCTCGTCCCTCGATCTCCCACCCATATAGTCCACTGACAATCTCGAGGGGGTCTCTCTATCACAAACACACCCACTCTCCCTCCACATGCATCCATCTTCTCCATGTGTCCCTCTCGAACTTTGCCCCTTGTTGGCCAGACCTCTATTGGAAATGTGATATAGGGTTGTCTCTCTCTGTTGCAAACAATCACGCACTAACTATCTTCGTCTATCTCCTCACCTCGCTTTTCTACCTCGGAGGTGCATGTGTGATATGTTTGCATAAGAAACGGACACTCTCTCTATCTAATTTATCATTTGTTGTCGCTTTCTCTTTCACACACACTCTTTTTTCACACTCACTCATTCGCCTTCACACGCACTTTATCTCTCTCTACTTAGGCACTCTCTACAGTCCATAGCATATAGATTTATTAAAAAGTCAAACATCAGAAAGTTTGACCATGTATGTGGAGAAAAACATTTACATCTAGAACAGCAAACATATATCATTAGATTCATCATGAGATGTAGTTTCGTATGATGTATCTTTGGTATTGTAGATATAAATAATATTTGCGCAAACCTGGTCAAAGTTTCCAAAGTTTGACTTCTAAAAAAAATTATATGCACTGCATTATTGAGCGGTTGGAATATCTCTTTCCCCCTCTCATCTATCTGACGCACCACTCAGTCGTATCAGGGCTCCTCTCTCTCTCCCAAACTTTCTATCTCCCTGGTTCACACATACACATATCTCGCTCGCGCTACATAGACCCATCTAACACTCTCCGCACTTGTTCTCTCTCTCTCTATGTGACACGCACCCCCTAAGTACCATAATCCCTCACTCCATCATAGGCGCACGCAGTCCCCCCTAAGTATGACTATCTCTCACTAGCCATCAGGAACACACGTATTGTCTCCTTCCATCCATACGTCTATCTCAATATTTCTCGGGGTATCCATCGTGCACACACCTTGTCACTCGATCTCCCACCCATGTAGTGCCATCATGATCTCTAGGGGATCTCTCTGCCACAAACATACACTCTCTCCTCTCCATGTCTTCATTTTCTCCATACGTCTCTCTCAACCTCTCTTCCTTATTTGTCAGAACTCTCCTAGCCACGTGCTAGGGGTCTTTCTATCTCGGTTGCAAACAACCACACACTATCTCCTCACCTCGCTTCCGCTGTCGAAGATGCATGTGTGATATGTTTGCATAAGACACACCCGCTTTTTATCTACTTTATTGTGTGCTGTCCATGTCTCTTTCACACACGCACATGCACTTTTTTAGTCACTCTTTCTATTTCACACACACACTCTCTCTAGTTAGGTACTCTCTCACATCCATAAACATATGGATGTCTTGAAAAGTCAAACCTCAGAAAAGTTTGACCGAGTATATGTGGAGAAAAACATTTACATCTCGAACGATCATTAGATTCATCACAACGTGTACTTACTTAATAGTATCATTTATCTTTAGTATTGTAGATATAAGTAATTTCTTTATAAACTTGGTCAAAGTCTCAAAAGTTTGACTTCCAAAAAATATAGGCACTACATTATCGAACAGATGGAGTAGCCCGTTCTCTCTCTCTACTATGTCTCACAGGCCTCCCCCCCTCACTCAAACTCTCTGTACCGAGGGATTATGCAGTCCATATGTCAGCGTATAGCTCCGTATATTGTTTAGTTGACCGATCAACCAATCCACATGCTGCCATATCAGCTCGTGTTCTCTATCTTCTTGTGCTGCCCCATGTGGCAGTGGGTGAAAACAAGTAAACTAGAGTCCCATTCTTGGCAACAAAGATCTTGCCTTCGGATCTATGGTAGAAGGTGCACCCAATTTTTTACTTAGGGTATCCTATGAAGACGCACTTGTATGATTTGGGTTCGAGCTTATCAGGCTGAAGCCTTTGACTTAAGTGTCGCAACTCCAAATTTTAAGAAACGATAGCTAAGGTTTCTTGCAAAACCAAAGTTCACACGGTGTTGTCTCAACAGATTTAGACGGTGCCTTATTTAACGTGAATGAAGTTTGTCTCTAATGCATGATCCCAAAACGATAGTGGTAAATTGGTAAGAGACATCATAAATCGCACAATATCTAACAAATTATGGTTATGACGTTCGGACGCACCATTACGCTGTGGTATTCCAGGTGGCGTGAGTTGTGAAACTATTCCACATTATTTTAAATGAAGGCCAAACTCATAACTCAAATATTCGCCTCTATGATCAGATCATAGAAACTTTATTTTCTTGTTACGATGATTCTCTACTTCACTCTGAAATTATTTGAACTTTTCAAATGTTTTGGACTTGTGTTTCATTAAGTAGATATATCCATATCTGCTCAAATCATTTGTGACGGTCCGAAAATAATGATACCCGCCGCGAGCCTCAACACTCATCGGACCGCATACATCGGTATGTATTATTTCCAATAAGTCATTAGCTCGCTCCATTGTTCCAGGGAACGAAGTTTTAGTCATCTTGCCCATGAGGCATGGTTCACAAGTATCAAATGATTCATAATCAAGTGATTCCAGAAGCCCATCTTCATGGAGTTTCTTTATGCACTTTACACCAATATGACCTAAACGGCAGTGCCACAAGTATGTTGCACTATCATTATCATCTTTGCATCTTTTGGCATCAATATTATGAATATATGTATCACTACAATCGAGATCAATAAACCATTTATATTGAGTGTATAACCATAGAAGGTTTTGTTCATGAATAACCGTATTGCAATAAGTATGATCCAATCATATTCATGCCCAATGCAATCACCAAATAAAATTTATTCTAGGTTCAACACTAATACCGAAGGTAAAGGGAGTGTGCGATGGTGATCTTCTCAACCTTGGAATCACTTTCAACACACATCGTCACCTCACCCTTAACTAGTATTGTTGGATTTCGGGTTCGGCAAACCCCTGAGAGGTTTAAACTCTATGGTGCGTGCGAAGAACTTAACCTCCATAGTCCGCCTACTCGCTAATCTCTAGGTCTAGCTCGATGAATAGGAAGGAAACGGGACACAACAGTTTACCCAGGTTTGGGGCACCTTGCGGTGTAAAACCGTACTCCTGCTTTATGGTGGATTGCCCTCGAGCGGCTGGTGATGAACTAGTACAGTGGGAGAAAAACCTCGGGAGGAGGAGTGTTCTTGAGCTAGTAGGAGAGAAAGATTTGTCGGCATCCTGGGAACGGGGGTCCCCAGACTTGCCTGTCTGCGGCCCGCGACGTGGCTCCACCAGTGGCCCTGTATGGCCCATATTCACCAGCAAACACTCAATACCTTCGCGAGGGGCCAAGCCTCGCGAGGCGGACAGCGCAAGACCTCCTCGGGGGCGGCCTCACTAGGATGGCTTGCGAGGGTCGGAGAGATCAAGGCAAGGGACACCTCGCGAGGTTCCTGTGACAGAAGCCATGACGACAAAGGCCAGGCGGGCACTAGGTGGGCGCCAGCACGCACAGTGTCCTCGTTTCCCCTTTGGTGCTAAAGAAGCAAGCGCAGGCGTGGAGTCCCGAGGCGTGAAGCAAATGTTTCCATACCGGTGCAACGAGACCAACACCAGCAGGACGGCAGGACGGAGGTCACCGTGGAGCCCAAGACGGCGCCATCACCAGAGCCTTTGGCAGGCAAAGACCATCTTTTGTCAGGATAGCTTGTACTAGCTATCCAGCTTCAAACTGGCCGTTCTGGGACCCCTTCACGCCTAATATTTGGGAAGAGGACCCAGGCCTCTATAAATAGGACTAGCCACCACCTTAGAAGGAAGAGGATCCTCTACCGCATCAACTCACCAAGCACAAGAACACCTCTCCTCAGGAGGTTGTTCTTCCGATGTAACTGTTCATCCTCAGCCCAAGAGGCAATCCACCACACCACACTGGAGTAGGGTATTACACCACATCGGTGGCCCGAACCAGTATAAATCTTGTGTCCCTTCGTTCTGCAAGTTCGACGCGCTAAGCCTTGAGATTGCAGTGAGGGCGTGAGCCAGAGGGAGGAGAGATCTTCGTGCACACCCCAGTGTTCAAACCTCAAGGGTCTTGCCCGAACCCGAAATCCGACATTTGGCGCGCCAGGTAGGGATGCGCCGAAACTCCGCCTCTCTGCTTGCTTCGTCCAGGTCCATGGCAGACGCCACCCCTCCGGTTAGGCCGGCTTGTGCCCACGGATGCGCCGCGGGTGTCCGGGCCTTCACCCACACCTTGCGGCAGGTGCGGTGGCCGCGCCAGTTGAAGCCAGAGATGCCATCCCACTACGATGGCACGACAGATCTGGCGGCCTTCCTGCAGGCGTATGAGAAGGCCGTCCTCGAAGTCGGAGGCGACGACCAGGTCATGGCCAACTGCTTCCCACTGGCCCTGGTCGGCGTGCCACGCGCCTGGCTACTCAGCTTGCCGGGATCTTTGGTGACCTCCTGGGAGGAGCTGCGTGGTCCCTTCGTCGCGCGCTTCGTGGCACCGGCGCCCCTCGCCGTCGCGGCCCTCCTCGGCGACTCGCAAGCACCGCCCTCGGACCGTCATACCAAGCCGTTCTTTTGCCACATCGGTGCCGCCTCCGTGCGGCAAGGAGCTTCCCCGGGTTGGGCGGCACCCAAGGCCGACCTTACCTTCGACACGAGGGATCACCCCGCCACCACCGTCGGCTCGGGCATGCTCGCAATGTTGTGCACACCCACCATCTGTAGCGTAGCTATCACCAAGACCCTCATCGACGGCGGTGCCGGTCTCAATGTACTCTTTGTAGAGGCTTTCAGCCTTCTTCATGTACCACTCCAACGGCTCCGACCCAGCAAGCCCTTTTTCGGGGTCGGCGGCGGCTCCACCAGCCCCTTGGGGCAGATCTACCTCCCTGTGACCTTCAGCACCCGCGACAACTACCGCACCGAGCTGATCGACTCAGACATCGCCCGCATCGGCCTTCCGTACAACGCCATCCTCGGATATCTGGCTCTGGCTCAGTTTATGGCGGCGACCCATCCAACCTACAATCTCATGAAGATGCCCGGGAGCAAGGACGTCCTCACCATAGTTGGAGATACCAAGGAGGCTCTAGCGGTGCTCAAGTGTGCCCTCAAAATCGCCGCGGTGGCACGACCAGCCAATGAGGCCACCCTAGGGGCTAAGGAGGCCGCACCAGCAAAGAAGAAGCAGTTGTTCACTCAAGATCGGGCCGAAATCAAGCAGGTGTCGGTCGAGGAAGATGGGTCCTCAGGAGCCACCTTCACCATAGGCGCCAACCTCGACCCAAATCAAGAGGAGGCACTAGTGAGGTTCTTACATGCAAACAAGGATGTGTTCGCCTGGGAACTCAAGCAGTTAGTAGAGGTCCCCAGAGGGGAGATCGAGTGTCACTTGAGGGTGTGCCCAATGTGCGCCCCGTGAAGCAGAAGGCGCGGCGAAAATCCATAGAGAAGCAGTCCTTCATTGTCCAGGAAACCCGCAAGTTGGAGGCAGCGAGTGTCATTCGCGAGGTTCGATACCTCGAGTGGCTGGCAAACCCCGTTGTCATACCAAAGAAAGGTGGGGAGGAGCACATGTGTGTTGACTTCATCAACCTTAAGAAGGCATGTCCCCAAGACCCGTTCCCGCTCCCGCGCATCGACCAGATCGTCGACTCCACCGCAGAATGCAACCTACTGTGCTTCCTAGATGCATTTTCAGGCTATCACCAGATCAAGATGGCAGTGGAGGATGTGGAGAAGACGGCCTTCCTGACCCCGTGTGGGGTGTACTGCTACACTTGCATGCCATTCGGGTTACGCAACGCAGGCACGACCTTCCAATGGCTAATGCAAATCGCCCTGGGCTAACAGCTCGAGAGGAACACTGAAGCCTATGTCGACGACATTGTGGTAAAATCTCAGGTGGCAAGAACTTTGATTCAGGACCTGGAGTATACCTTTGTGAGCCTGCGTGTAACACCCGTATGTAACCTGCCATATTTGTATTCCAACTCTTGCCATTTCCGGCACTAAGTTATGTTATTTCCTCATTGTCGGGTTTTTGTCTTCGTGTTGTTTTGTCTTTGTCATGCATCTCATATCATGTCATCATGTGCATTGCATTTGCATACGTGTTCGTCTCATGCATCCGAGCATTTTCCCCATTGTTCATTTTGCATTACGGCGCTCCTATGTCCTCCGGTGTCCCTTTCTACCTCTTTTTGTGTGCGGGTATTAAACGTTCTCGGATTGGACAGAAACTTGACAGGCGGTCTACCGGTAGTAAACCAAGGCCTCTTGGCAAGTCTCGGTCCAATCCGAGAACGTTTAATACCCGCACACGAAAAGAGGTAGAAAGGGACACCGGAGGACATAGGAGCGCTGGAATGCAAAACAGAAAACGGGGAAAAATGCTCGGATGCATGAGACAAACACGTATGCAAATGCAATGCACATGATGACATGATATGAGATGCATGACAAAGACAAAACAACATGAAGACAAAAACCCGACAATGAGGAAATAACATAACTTAGTGCCGGAAATGGCAAGAGTTGGTATACAAATATGGCAGGTTACATACGGGGTGTTACAACACTCCACCACTACGAAAGGATCTCGTCCCGAGATCTAGGACTGGAAAAACTCCGGGTACTCAAAACGGAGGTGATCCTCGTGTTCCCAGGTGGCTTCACGGTCGGAGTGATGTGACCACTTGACTTTCACGAATTTGATAGACTTGTTGCGAGTCTTGCGCTCAGTTCCTTCAAGAATAGCAACTAGGTGCTCACGATAAGAAAGGTCTTCTTGGAGATCAATCTCTTCAAAGTTGATAGTGTGGTCAGGAGTCTTGAAACAATTGTGGAGTTGAGACACGTGAAACACGTCATGCACGTTTGCAAAGTTGGGGGGAAGCTCAAGTTGATAGGCGAGATCGCCTCTTTTGCCAATGATGTTGAAAGGACCCACTTACCTAGGGGCAAGCTTTCCTTTGATACCGAAGCGACGAGTACCTTTCATTGGAGAGACGCGGAGGTAGACATGGTCTCCGATATCAAAAGCCAAGTCACGATGCCTGCTATCATAGTAACTCTTCTGGCGCGATTGCGCGGCTTTGAGATTTTCACGAATGACTTTGCACATTTCTTCATCCTTTGTGATCAAGTCATTGCCAAGGAGTTGGCGTTCACTAGTCTCTGACCAGTTAAGAGGAGTACGACACTTCTTGCCATAGAGAATCTCGAATGGGGCCTTGCCCGAACTTGCTTCGAAGCTGTTGTTGTAGGAGAACTCGACATATGGAAGACAATCTTCCCACTTCATACCAAAAGAGATGCCACAAGCCCTGAGCATATCTTCAAGAATTTGATTGACTCGCTTGACTTGGCCACTGGTTTGAGGATGAAAAGTTGTGCTGATGCGAATGTTGGTGCCCATGGCCTTCTGAAAAGAATCCCAGAATTTAGAGGTAAAGATGATGCCACGATCTGAAGATATCAATTAGGGAATGGCGTGCAGAGAGACATTCCTGGACGTATATAGCTCTGCCAACTGAGCTGTTGTGATAGATTCTTTGATAGGAAGGAAATGAGCCACTTTGGTGAGCTTGTCGATGACAACGAAGATAGCATCATTGCCACGCTTGGACTTTGGAAATCCAGTCACTAAGTCCATCTCAATATGGTCAAACTTCCATTCTGGAATGGCAAGAGGTTGGAGTAGACTAGCGGGTCATTGGTGTTCTGCTTTCACTCTTCTGCAGACATCACATTCATTTACGAACTAAGCAATCTCGCGCTTCATTTGAGTCCACCAATACGACTGCTTGAGGTCCTGGTACATCTTTGTACTTCCAGGGTGAATAGAGAGGAATGAATTGTGAGCCTCGTTCATAATGACTTTACGAGGGTCACCTTTAGGCACAACAATGCGATCATTGAAGAATAGAGTATCCTTGCCATCTAGACAATAACACTTGTACTTGGGTTGACTCTTGGCAATCCCAATCTTCACCTTCTTCACCATAGCATCAAGAAGTTGAGCCTTGCGAATGTAATCTTCCAAAGTAGGAGAGACTTGGAGGTTGGCAAGAAATCCTTGAGGAACAACTTGTATATTGAGTTTGTGGAAAGCTTCACAAAGCTCTGGTTGGTAAGGCTTGAGAATCAGACTGTTACGTAAGCCTTCCTGCTCAATGTGTCAGCAATTACATTGGCCTTGCCTGGAGTATATTCGATACTCAAATTATACTCTTGAATCATTTGACCCAACGAGTCTGCCTGAGGTTGAGGTTAGGCTGAGTGAAGATGTGCTTGAGACTCTTATGATCAGTGAAGATGTCCACTTTTCTTCCCAACAAGAGGTGTCTCCAAGTTAAAAGAGCATGGACAACTGCCGCCAACTCGAGGTCATGAGTGGGGTAGTTCTTTTCGTTGGCCTTCAACTAGCGAGAGGTATAGGCCACAACTTTCTTCTCTTGCATCAACACTGCACCAAGACCTTGAAGGGAAGCATCACAGAAAACCTCGAACGGTTTGGATTCATTAGGAGGAGTCAGAACTGGAGCAGTGACTAACTTCTCTTTCAGAGTGTTGAAAGCTATGTCACATTCTGGCGACCAGACATACTTCACATGCTTCTGGATAAGGTTGGAAAGAGGCTTTGCGATCTTAGAGAAGTTCTCAATGAACCTTCGACAATAGCTTGCGAGCCCAAGGAAGCTGCGGAGTTGCTTCACATTCTGAGGTGGTTCCCAATTCACAATTGCATACACCTTCTCAGGATTAACAACTATGCCCTTGGCGGAGATGATATGCCCAAGGTAGAGAACCTCATCGAGCCAAAACTCGCACTTTGAAAACTTTGCATAGAACTGATGTTCTCTGAGTTTATCCGGCACCAATCTCAAGTGCTTGGCATGATCCTCCTTGTTCTTGGAAAAGACCAAAATGTCATCGAGGTAGACCAAGAGGAAGTCGTTTGTGTGGGCGTTGAAGATGAAGTTCATCATGTGAGAGAATGTTGGAGGAGCGTTGACGAGGCCGAAAGACATGACAGTGTATTCATATGAACCATAGCTTGTTCTGAACGCTGTCTTGGGGATATCTTCTTCACGAATGCGAATCTGATGATAACCCATACGGAGGTCAAGCTTGGAGAATACTTGAGCACCTTTTAGTTTTTCGAAAAGCTCATTGATGTTGGGAAGTGGGTACTTGTTCTTTATGGTCTTCTTGTTCAATGGACGGTAGTCGACACAAAGTCGGTCTGTTCCATCCTTCTTCTTGACGAAAAGAACACCACAACCCCATGGAGAAGAACTTGGTAGGATGAGACCCATACACTCTTGAATATCGAGTTGCTTCTTCATCTCCTTCAACTCTTCAGGTCCAAGCTTGTAAGGACGTTTGCAAACAGGTTCCGTGCCAGGCTCAAGATCGATGACGAATTCAGCTGGCCGGTGCGGAGGCATTCCTGGAAGCTCTTCTGGAAAGACGTCTTGATATTCACAAACGACTAGAATTTGAGAGATGGCATCCAACTCGCCCTTCTCATTGAGAGAAAACAGTCGGATGGTATCATCACGAGCGGCAAAGATGATTACATCCTCACACGAATGTGTCAATTGAATCTGCCTGGCAGCACAATCAAGCTGAGCCTTGTGCTTAGAAAGCCAGTCCATTCCAAGAATAAGATCAATATCCGAGTTACCAAGGAACATTGGAGAAGCCAGAAACTTGAAATCACCCATCATGATAGAAGCATCCGGGACTATCAAGGTAGCCCTCATAGACTTGGCCGGATAAACCACTCCCATAGGTTTACCCAACATTTCCGAAAGAAGTCATGCTTTGAAACAAATTATCTTGACATGAAACAATGCGATGCACCAGTATCAAAAAGGACTTTTGCAGGAGTAGAGTTAACTGGAAAGTTACCCATAATCACATCTGACGAGTCCTCTGCCTGAGCTACATTCATCATGTTGACCTTGGCGTGCTTGGGATTATGCTTGACCACTGCGGTGCTGGCAGACCTCACAGGAGGAGGAGGAAGACGCCTCTGATTGAAGAATTTGTTGGCATAGTGACCCTTCTGCTGACACTTGTTGAACGTGACCTCCGTGAGCAGACGGTGATACGGAGCACTTGATCTTGGAGCATGAGACGAAGTCTTGTTCTGAAAGCCTGGGTTGGGTGGGTGGGAAGATCCATTGCCACCTTTGCTCTTCTGCTGATAAGGTTGACGGAACAGAGGAGGAGGAGGCAACCAATACTTTTGTTGCTTATTTGCCACTTGAGTTGAGGAAGAAGGAGTTGCATATCTGACTCATTTCTTGGAAGCATCGCACTTGAGTTGAGCAGTCTCTTGTTTCAGTGCCATGTTGTAGAACTCATCGTACTTCTGTGGCTCGAAAAGCACAAGAGCTAGTTGAAGATCTTCTCTGAGGCCACCCCTGAACTGATAAATCATGCTCTTCTCGTCAGGGACGTCTTGCTTAGCGAAACGAGGGAGCTTCTGGAACATGATGTTATACTGGTAAACAGACAAGCTGCCTTGCTTCAGGTTGTGGTATTCCTCACGCTTGCTCTCAACAACACTCTGAGGAATGTGGTCATCTGTGAAGTCTTGATGGAATTCATCCCAGGTGATCACACGACCTCCTCTGGAATCTTTGTATTGCTGATACCATTCGGCAGCTTGGTCTTTGAGTTGGAACGAGGCAAACTTGACAAAGTCCTCAGGCCTGACGTTGCTGCACTCGAAATGCTTGTAGATACCCACGAGCCAATCATCAGCATCTTTTGCTTCGACATAGTTACTGAAGGTCTTTGGCTGGTTAGCGAGGAACTGGTTGAGTGTAGCAAACTGATTCTGATTGTTGCCATGGCCATGATTCCCTTGGTTGCGCTCTTGCAAAATTTGCATGATCAGCTGCGTGTTTGCATTGGGAGCGGCCATCACAGCTTGCCATGCCTCCGGAGGTGGAGGTGGTGGTGTCGGTTCAGAATTCTGACGCGTTGGAGGAGCCATCCTGAAGAGGGTGACATCCATTAGCATCTTGACAGACATACATTCAAGCTGAATCAAATGGATCGAAATGCAACAAATAGTCTTAACCTCCGAACAAAATGAACGAATGCATTCCAAATGAAATGGTCACACTTCCATAAATTGAGAATCCACTTAGATAGAGATAGAAGAATAAAGCAACAAGGTATGGACAAGAACAAATACTTGGTAAGGATTACCCAATCACAAACCAAATATCCGCGGAAGAAATACTAAAGCTACAAGAATTCCCACCTATGAAACTCCCGAACCTTTCCGGTTATGCAATCAGGTGTTGGGGATACAGGGGAAGCATAATATCTCACCCAAAGCTAGCAAATCCTACATCCATCTGTATCCATCCTTCAACACATAACCAAGAAAAGTCCGGTAATCATTTACCTCAACCTTCAAAAAGCATCCGTTATACAAGTTATGGCAATACGCCGGAACTCCCGCCCCAGTACTGGGTGGCATCGAGGTTATCTCACCACCAACTGCATAAAAGAGATTTTCGATGTCGGCGAAACTCAGGTATCCAGAATTGCAACGATAAAATTGTGATGACAACACCTCGGAGCTCAACTCCCCAGGACACTACCACAACCCCTAAATGTCAGAAGGCACCAAGAACAATGTTCTCGTCACAAAACCATCGGAATGATTCCAAGATACCCGTGTGATCCTAAATTTTTTTTAGTGAAATTTAAGAAGAGAAGAGTCAAAACACTACGTCAGGATGCTTCACCAGAGCGACAAACGGACAAAGGAGTAAAAAGAATCCTAGTCTCCAATATATATAATCCTAAATGACTCAAAGCATTTTTTCTAGACTCAACAACGCCAGCGATTCAATCAAGCAGGGGGCTCCTAAAGTCGGGGAAGGCTCTGATTACCAACTTGTAACACCCATACGCCATTTGGACTTCGTTTGATACTCCAACGGTTAACCGAGGGACCGAGAAGGCCTCGTGTGTGTTGCAGCCCAACACCCCTCCAAAGTGGGCCAAAACCCACCTAAACCCTCTCCATTATCTAGGCCGTTTGATCACGATCGCGTGGCCGCAAACCGTGCTCAATTTGGAGCCTCCTAGCTCCCTCTACCTATAAATATAGACACTCCCCCGAAATTTTGGGTCATTTCCAACCCTTACCTAGCCCTCTTTCCCTCTGCGCGGCCGGACAACGTCCGCCCGCGCCGGACACACCGCCGCCGCCACTCTCTGTGCGACACGTGCCACGCCGGCCACCTCCCACTGCTGCAGCCCGCCGACCCCGGAAACGGCCCCCGCGGCCCACGTCGCCCGCCGCCACCTACCGCGCCCCGCTGCCATCTTCCTCCCTCGCCGCGCCGCCCAAGTCCGCTGGCGCCGCCCTACTCCACCTCGTCGCCGGCGACGCCCCCGCGCCGCGGCTCGCCTCCGCCCGCGCCGCCCGAGGCCGGCGCCGCCTCCGCAGCCAAGTCCGTCGCCTCGCCGCCCTCCTTGTCGACCGCGTCGAGTCCGGCGAGCTCCTCCGGCCTCCCTCGCAGCTCCGGCCATCGTGCAAAGTCCGGTGAGCTCCCCTCTGATTCCGGCGATCCTCGATCTACACGCCCGATCCCGATCTGGATCCGTGCTATAGTAAACCCTAGCTGGGGTTGACTTTTCCCTCTTTCAGTAATTATTTGCATACTTCATCATGCCATAACTCTGCATCTGTAGCTCCGTTTTGGGCGTGTAGCATATCAAAATGTTTGTCTCGACGAGTACTTCATTTCATCTCATTGCATCATGTTCATTTGAGCTCATCTTAATTCCCTAAATGTTGTTGGAAGAGTGCTAGTTTCTGTTAGTTTCAGATTCTTATCAGCAAATGCACTTTTGTCATTTTTGCCATGATTGTTGTGTGCCTCCTATGATCTTCAGCTCTACATGATTTTTGAAGTATGCCATGCCATCTTTACAGGGGTGTATGCCATGTATTTTTGTGATCTCTGTGGTGGCTAGCACAAGCATGCAAAGTAGCCCTCCTAATGTTTCTGATTTTAGGGACTTGGAAATATTCTAAGTCTTTGTCCTGTTTATATTTTATGCTATGTGTTCATGTTGCTACCGAGTGATCCATGCCTCTTTTGAGCATGATTAGTAAGGATGTTTTGTAGATATTGTGGTGCTCTATCCATCCATGGCTTTGTTTGCAATTATGGAGGACCCTAGATTGACTCAATCAAGATCTACTTTTGCTATAAAATGTTCCTGGCAGAATGTTTATGTGTTAAGCATTTTTGCCGAGGTTGTTGTAGTTGATCCATGCATGCTATGTTGTTGTTCTTGCCATGTTCAGCTTCTATGCCATGTCTACTTGCTGGGTGTATGCTTAGTTTGTCATGCAATGCCTTGTGGTGAGTGCATCGATCTCGTAAACATGCCTACTTGATATCTGTTTTGCCATGTTCCAGTTTTCTAGTCTGAATCTGTTAACGATAATTGCTATGTTCACATGGTTGCCATTGTATTTTTCTGATCCCTTTTGGCTTATGGTAAGTAAGGGACTTTTGTTGTATGCTTTGAGTAGCTTCATGCCATGCCTTGCTTTGCCATGATATGTTCCCATAGCATGCTATTACCTTGCTTTGAACATTGCTTCCTGATGTTAAATTCCTAGCATGTTGTTATTTTCACTAACTCTGTAACCTGATATCTTTTGCACTTTTGCCATCCTTGTTTGAAACTGCTATTGAGTGAATTAGCCGTAGCTCAGTGTTCATATTTTGTCGAGCATCTTGAGTGAATCCATTCCATGTATTTTGTTGCTATGTTGGAGTGCTGTAGCATGTTGTTCTTGATGCATTTAGATGGTCTCATGCTGTTAATCGCAGACCGGTGCCATATTTGTTTTGCTTGTCATTTCCAAACCGTGCATCCGATTCCGGTGATCTTTAAATCGATTTCAACCGAAATCAACTCCTATTTCCAGTGGCACTCTTGGTTTTCCAAGTTGAGGCTAGGTTCAATCATTCCTTTCTGAATCATGCATATGCATTGCATTTCACATCCCACATATCATGCCATGCTTTGCATCATGTTGCTTGTGCATTGCACGTGGTTGATTGTGTCTCCCTTTGCTTGTGTTGTTGATTTGGGTAGAGCCGGGAGACGAGTACATGATCGAGGAGCCCATTGAGTATGTTTACAAGGATCAAGCTAACATCAACTTGGAGAACTTTGCAGGCAAGATGACCATACCCTCGAAATCACTTCTGTCTTTGCTTGCCAGATTCTCGCTCTTTTTCTATGCCTATGATACGATACCTACCACTTGCTTATCATGCCTCCCTTATTGCCATGTCAAACCTCTAACTCACCTTGTCCTAGCAAACCGTTGTTTGGCTATGTTACCGCTTTGCTCAGCCCCTCTTATAGCGCTGTTAGTTGCAGGTGAAGATTGGAGTTTGTTCCTTGTTGGAACATGTTTTATTGTTGGGATATCATTATTATCTCTTGTATATTTTAATGCACCTATATACTTGGTAAAGGGGGGAAGGCTCGGGCTTATGCCTGGTGTTTTGTTCCACTCTTGCCGCCCTAGTTTCCGTCATACCGGTGTTATGTTCCTTGGTTTTGCGTTCCTTACACGGTTGGGTTATAATGGGAACCCCTTGACAGTTTGCCTTGAATAAAACTCCTCCAGCAAGGCCCAACCTTGGTTTTACCATTCGCCTCCTAGCCTTTTTCCCTTGGGTTTCGTGGACTCAAGGGTCATCTTTATTTCAACCCCCCCGGGCCAGTGCTTCTCTAAGTGTTGGTCCAACCCAGAGCACCGTGCGGGGCCATCCCTTGGCAACTTGGGTTATGTTGGCTTCCATACGCTTAGCTTATCTGGTGTGCCCTGAGAACGAGATATGTGCGGCTCCTATCGGGATTTGTCGGCATAGCGGGTGGTCTTGCTGGACTTGTTTTACCTTTGTCGAGATGTCTTGTAACCGGGATTCCGAGTCTGATCGGATTGTCTTGGGAGAAGGAATATCCTTTGTTGACCGTGAGAGCTTGTGATGGGCTAAGTTGGGACACCCCTGCAGGGATTTGAACTTTCGAAAGCCGTGCCCGTGGTTATGGGCAGATGGGAATTTGTTAATGTCCAGTTGTAGAAAACCTTAAACTTAACTTAACTAAAATGAATCAGCAGAGTATGTGGCCGTGATGGTCTCTTTTCAGCGGAGTCCGGGAAGAGAACACGGTCTCGAGTTATGCTTGAACATAGGTTGTTTAGGATCACTTCTTGATCATAGTTTCTCGACCATGCCTTTGCCTTCTCTTCTCGCTCTCATTTGCGTATGTTAGCCACCATATATGCTATTCGCTTGCTGCAGCTCCACCTCATACCTTTTTACCCTTCCTATAAGCTTAAATAGTCTTGATCGCGAGGGTGTGCGATTGCTGAGTCCCCGTGACTCACAGATTACTTCAAAACCAGATGCAGGGACCGATGATACCTCTCCAGGAGATTCGACTGAGCTCAAGTGGGAGTTCGATGAGGACTCAGGAGGATACTACGTTTCTTTTCCAGACGATCAGTAGTGGTGCCTAGTTGGGGCGATCAGGAACTTTGTCGCATTTGGGGTTGTTCTTTATTTTGGTTCCGTAGTCGGACCTTGATTTTATCTGGATGAATGTAATGATATTTATGAATTTTGTGTCGTGGCGAGTGTAAGCCAACTATATATATTTTTCCCTTATTATTACATGGGTTGTTGTGAAGATTACCTCACTTGCGACATTGCTTACAATGCAGTTAGACTACGCCAGGTGGACTTGTTGCTCAACCTGGAGATGTGTGTGTTTGGTGTCCCTTCCGGCAAGCTGCTAGGCTTCCTCGTGTCCCATAGGGGGATCGAGGCCAACCCAGAGAAGGTCAAGGCAATAGAAAACATGAGCCCACCGCAAATATTAAGGAGATGCAGAAGCTTACAGGCTGCGTGACCTCGCTGGTGCGCTTCATATCCAAGCTGGGAGAGCGCGCCTTGCCATTCTTCAAGCTGATGAAGAAGAAGGGCCCGTTCGAGTGGACCCGAGAAGCCGACCAAGTGTTTCAAGACGTTAAGATACCTGACCAGTCCCCCGGCGATCGTGGCGCCTCGCCCTCTCGAGCCCTCGTGCTTTACCTTGCCGCCACTCCCTACTCCGCTAGCGCAGCTCTAGTAGCGGTTCGGGAAGAGCGCCAGGCCAAGGGGCTGCCGCGCCGTGCCGCACCACCAGCTGAGGCGATGCAGGACCCAGAGGGCACCACAAGGGCGAGTACTGGACTGCAGCTAAGCCCCTGATTGAGAGGCTTGCTCATCATATGATAGGATTTTTTAAACTTAGGCGAGTACTGGACTGCAGCGAAGCCCCTGAGTGAGAGGCTTGCTCATCACTCGGTAGGATTTTTTAAACTTAGGTGAGTACTGGACTGCAGCTAAGCCCCCGAGTGAGAGGCTTGCTCATCACACGGTAGGAATTTTTAAACTTAGGCGAGTACTAGACTGCAGCTAAGCCCATGAGTGGGAGGGTTTCTCACCACTTTGTAGGATTTTTTTAAACAGGTGAGTACTGGACTGCAGCTAAGCCCCCGAGTGAGAGGCTTGCTCATCACACGGTAGGATTTTTTAAACTTAGGCGAGTACTAGACTGCCGCTAAGCCCCCGAGTGAGAGGCTTGCTCATCACTCGGTAGGATTTTTTAAACTTAGGTGAGTACTGGACTGCAGCTAAGCCCCTGAGTGAGAGGCTTGCTCATCACTCGGTAGGATTTTTTAAGCTTAGGCGAGTACTGGACTGCATCTAAGCCCCCGAGTGAGAGGCTTGCTCATCACTCGGTAGGATTTTTTTAACTTAGGCGAAAGGTATTCGCGGCTAAGCCCCTGAGTGGGAGGCTTGCTCACCACTCGGTAGGATTTTTAGAACTTAGGCGAAACAGATTCGCAGCAAAGTCACCCACTGGGGGATTTCAGACACAAACAAAAGCGACAACAATAGTTTAAGAAAATCTCTCGTCTTTGATAAACAAACTACAAAGGTATTTCTTATTACATCTCACCCGAATGAGTACTTAAGTATAAAGGGGTGGAGAAGCCCCGCATTCCAAGCCCGTGGCTCTTCTTTCTTATGCTCAATATTGTAAAGATGATATGCTCCGTTGTGGAGAACTCTGGTGACGATGAAGGGAACTTCCCAAGTAGGTGCGAGGATGTGTGGTTTCTGCTGATCCACTCGAAGAACCAACTCTCCCTCTTGAAAGGCCCGACCCCTCACGTTTCTAGCGTGGAATCGACGCAAGTCTTGCTGATAAATGGTCGATCGGATCAAGGCAATCTCCCTTTCTTCTTCTAGGAGGTCGACTGCGTCCTGCCGAGCTTGTTCTGCTTCATCTTCAGAGAAGAGCTCGACTCGTGGTGCATTGTGAAGCAGGTCACTCGGTAGAATAGCTTCAGCTCCATAGACCAAGAAGAAGGGAGTTCGGCCAGTCGACCGATTAGGAGTTGTCCTCAATCCCCAAAGAACTAATGGAAGTTCATCAACCCAGGCGCCCGCTGCGTGCTTGAGACCTCGCATCAGTCGGGGTTTCAGTCCTTTGAGAATCAGGCCATTTGATCTTTCTGCTTGTCCATTTGACCGGGGATGGGCAACTGAAGCATAAGGTTCTGAACTCATCAGAATCGATGTTCGATCCATTGTCAGTTATGTGCTATGCGGAACCCCATATCTGAATGTCAACTCTCTGATGAAGCTGCAGGCAGTACTGGCTTCAAGATTCTTAATAGGCTTGGCTTCAATCCATTTGGTAAACTTGTTGACTGCTACAAGCACATGAGTGAAGCCGCTCCTACCACTCCTCAGTGGTCCAACCATGTCCAATCCCCAAACAGCAAAGGGCCAGACGAGTGGAATGGTCTTCAAGGCTGACGCAGGCTTGTGCGATATATTGGAGTAAAACTGGCAGCCCTCACATCTGTCGACTATATCTTTCACCATTTCATTTGCTCGTCGCCAATAAAATCCAGCTCGGTATGCTTTAGCCACAATGGTCTGAGAGGACGCATGGTGACCACAGGTCCCCGAGTGGATGTCGTTGAGGATCACTTGACCTTCTTCTGGTGTTATGCATTTTTGGCTGACTCCGGTCGCGCTTTCCCTGAACAGTTGTCCTCTTATCATAGTAAAGGCCTTGGATCAATGAACGATCTGTCAAGCCTCCTCTTCATCCTTTGGGAGTTCCTTCCTAAGGATATATGCAATGTATGGCACTGTCGAGTCGGGAGTGATGACCAAAACCTCCATGATCAGGTCGACCACGGCTGGGACCTCGACTTTAGTCAGATCTCTGGCACTCTTAGGCTGCAGGAGCTCTTCAGTGAAAGGATCTTCTTGAACTGTCGGTGTGTGAATGTGCTCCAAAAGCACATTGCTGGGAATGGCTTCTCTCTTGGAACCTATCTTTGCTAAATCATTGGCTGCTTGATTTTTCAGTCGGCGTATATGATGGAGCTCTAACCCCTCAAACTTCTTTTCCAACTTCCTCACCGCGTTGCAGTAGCCAGTCATGGCTGGGCTTCTCACGTCCCACTCCTTCATCACTTGATTGACTACCAAACCTGAGTCGCCATAGACCATGAGGCGACGGACGCCAAGTGACATGGCCATACGCAACCCATACAAGAGTGCTTCATATTCTGCTTCGTTATTGGAGGAATCAAAGTGAATCTGGAGGACATATCTGAGCTTGTCTCCTCAGGGGGATACCAGTACCACCCTAGTACCGGAACCGTTCAACATCTTGGAACCATCAAAGAACATGGTCTAGTGCTTCGAGTGAACTTGAGTTGACAGTTGTTGTTCGATCCACTCGGCGAGAAAATCTGCTATTGCTTGGGACTTGATAGCTTTCTTTGCCTCAAACTTGTTATCTAAGGGAAGGAGTTCAATCTCCCACTTTGCCACTCGACCAGTTACATCTCTGTTGTTCAGAATCTCTAATAATGGAGTGTCGCTGACGACTGTAATGGAGTGGTCAGAGAAGTAGTGTGCAACCTTCTTTGTGGTCATATAAATCCCATAAACAAGCTTCTGATAATGTGGATATCTTTGTTTTGATGGAGTCAAAACTTCAGAGACATAATATACTGGGCGCTGAACTTTGTAAGCTTTTCCTTCTTCTTCCCGCTCGACCGTAAGTATTGTACTGATGACTTGTCCAGTAGCTGCAATGTAAAGCAGTAAAGGCTCTTTGGTGATTGGGGCAGCAAGCACCGACTGGGTGGAAAGCAGGGCTTTAAGCTCTGCAAATGCTGCATCAGCTTCAGGAGTCCACTCGAACTTGTCTGACTTCTTCATCAGTCGGTAAAAGAGGCAGTGCCTTTTCACCGAGGCGAGAAATGAATTGACTTAGAGCAGCCAAACAACCAGTAAGCTTCTGGACATCATGCACATGCACATGGCATTTCATCCGGAGTATGGCAGCCACTTTCTCTGGGTTAGCATCGATCCCTCGTTCGTAAACAAGAAAACCGAGTAATTTTCCACCTGGAACTCCAAACGTGCACTTTGATGGATTAAGCTTGATATCATACCTTCTGAGGTTGGCAAAACTTTCAGCAAGGTCAGCCAGTAGGTCAGAACCTTTACGTGACTTGACGAAAATGTCATCCATGTATGCTTCCACATTCCAATTGATCTGAGTGAGTAAACATTTCTGAATCATCCGCATGAATGTGGCTCCAGCATTCTTCAAGCCGAATGGCATAGTGACATAACAGAAGCACCCAAATGGAGTGATGAAAGCTGTTTTTATCTCATCGGGTCCATACAGACGGATCTGATGATACCCGGAATAAGCGTCCAAAAAGGACAAACGCTGACACACCGTAGTTGAGTCGACTATTTGGTCGATGCGAGGGAGAGGGAAGTGATCTTTCGGGCAGTCCTGATTGATATGTTTGAAGTCAATGCACATGTGAAGTGAGTCGTCCTTCTTTGGGACCATGAAAACATTAGCTAACCACTCAGAGTGGTAAATCTCTCGGATAAACTCTGCTGCTAGAAGCCGAGCCACTTCTTCACCGATTGCCTTTCTCTTCTATATGGTGGACCGTCGAAGATGTTCTTTGATTGTTTTCACTTTTGGATCAACTCACAAACGATGCTCAGCTAGTCCCCTAGGAACACCTAGCATGTCAGAAGGTCTCCATGCAAAGATGTCCCAGTTCTCATGGAGGAACTGGATGAGCGCTTCTTCCTATTCGGAGTCGAGTGTTGTTGAAATGCGAGTCGGAGCAGCATTGGGATCCGTCGGGTGAATATGAATCGGATTTGTTTCACCAGATGACTGAAATGTTGAATCTGTGGCAGGCTTCTTAGCTTGCAATAAATCCCTTGGATCTGCATTTTTTTGATACTCCTGCAATTCCACTGCTGCCATCTGTGCATCAGCGATCTTTGAGCCCTTCTGGAAGCACTCTTCTGCCTTCTTTCGATTGCCAGTGATAGTGATCACTCCCTTAGGACCAGGAATCTTCAATTTGAGGTACACGTAAAATGGTCGAGCCATAAAACGTGCATAAGCTGGCCTGCCCAGAATAGCATGATAAGCAATATGGAAATCCACAACTTCAAATGTCAACTTTTCTTTGCGGTAATTCTTGGAATCACCGAAAACTACATCAAGGGCGATCTGACCGAGTGACTCAGCCTTCTTGCCGGGAATAACTCCATGGAAACTCATATTGCTTTCACTAAGTCTAGAAATCGGAATGCCCATTCCTTTCAACGTCTCTGCATACAGTAAATTCAGGCCACTGCCACCATCCATCAGAACTTTAGTCAAACGAGTGCCTTCGACGACTAGGTCGACCAACAATGCTTGCCTCCCAGGGGTGGCTATGTGTGTCGGGTGATCAGACTGGTCGAATGTAATGGCAGTCTGAGACCATTTCAAATAACTGGGCGTCACCGGAGCGACCATGTTTACCTCTATGTTGATGACTTTCAGTCGACTTTTGCTCTCAACATCAGCAAAAATCATCAGAGTGGAATTGACGTGGGGGTAACCATCTTCACTTTACTCTTTGTCCTCAACTTTGTCTGACTCTTTTTCCTTTTCTTCGGGTTGTTTCTCTCGGAACTGCTGGATCAGGAGTCAACACTGTCGAGTGGCATGCTTCGGGTAAATGAGATTACCCTCTTCATCTTTCTTTGTGTGAATGTGGCACGGCAAATCCAACACATCATTTCCGTCTTGATCTTTTATTTTCTTGGGATTCCACGGTCCTTTGGGCTTCCCCTTGAACTTTCCCTGAGTCACGGCCAAGGTTTCTCCAGGAGCAGCTGGCTCGGCTTTGCACTTCTGCTTCCGACTGGAGTTTCCTCCTCCGGTTTCATGGGCGACTGTTTTGTGTTTGCCACTCCGGAGCCGATCCTCCTCTTCACCATTGGCATACTTAGTGGCAATCTCCATCATTCAGCTCAGAGACATATCTTCAGTCCGACCGAACTTCAGATTCAACTCTCGATATCTAACACCTTCTTTGAAGGCACAAACTGCTTGGTGATTGGACACATTCTCCACCTTGTGGTGTAACGTGATCCATCTCTGGATATAATCCCTCAAAGTTTCATTTGGCTTCTGCACACAAGATTGCAGCTCCGTTAGGCCTGCTGGCCGTTTGCATGTTCATTCGAATGTTCTGACAAACACTCGGGCAAGTTCTCTCAAGCTATAAATACTGCTGGGTGCTAACTGATTCAACCATGCTATGGCCGAGCCCTCGAACATCAGAGGAAGGTGCTTCATGGCCACTTCATCATTGCCGCCGCCAGTCTGAACAGCCACTCAGTAGTCCTCAAGCCAGGTATCAGGTTTGGACTCACCAGTAAACTTACTGACTCAAGTCGCCAACCTGAAGTTGGGAGGAATCACCGCAGCCCTGATGGCTCTGCTGAAGCACTCTGGACCTGAGTCATGCACTCTACTGCTGGTTGGAAAATCTCTGTCACGGCCCTCTCTGTGAGCACTGTTTCTATCGACCAGACCCTCAACGAGAATAGATCTCGCATCAAAACCCGGTTCCCTGGGGTCGACTGGAATCCTTTGCCCACCACTGTGAGGGCGTCTGTCATCATGCTGTCGAGGCACGTATGACCCACTCCTTGGGGGAGGCATGGGCACTCGACAACGATCATCGTGATCGAGTTGGTGATCATACTGCTCGCGGTTTCTGTACTGATCTCGCCGGTCTCCACGTCCCTCACGCCTCGGGGGCGATCTTGGGCTGTGAGCCGACTAGACTATATCCGCCACAACAGATCTGCTATGGATCCTATTCTGGGAGTGTGACATAGTTGTATTCCGTTCTCCCGCTGCCCGGAGTAAAGCGCTGATCTGCATCAAACCTCTGCCAGCTTCTAACTAGGAAGGCTGGATTGATTCTGCTATTCAGGTTGCAGGTGTAAGATTCTGGATCGGAGTTCGATATACCTGAGTTGGAGGCAGAAAAAGTTGTCGTCGACTGGATTCCGGAACTCGCCGTCAAGCACACTCGTCGAGTGCGTGCTGGAGGTTCTCCAGTCAAGTGCGCTCAGCCAAGTTGGCCAGGTGCGCGTCCTCTAAGGCTCTGGCCTCGGGTGTCTCTCCAACGATAGGAGTGTGAAGTGCATCCCTGTTCTGGCGGCGAAGTTCTTCCCTCTGCAGCGTAGAGAGAGGCTCGGGGAGGTACTCCTCGTTGACACGCGATGCATCGCATCCGCCATCACCATCGTCCCCGCGGGGGAAGCCAGGTGGACTGCTAGGTCCATTGACCATCAGGACTTCCGCCGCGGGGTCCCTTCTATCGCACTTGGATGCAGTCTCTACGGAGCCAGTCAAACAGGCCATAGAGAGTTTCGTCGGGCTCGATTGCCGCGATTTGAGGGGTGGTCGACTGGCGAGCCACCGTGTGCCTCACCCACCGCTGAAGCCTCGATCGACCGAAACGCTTGCGCCGGCGGGCTGCAGGGAGGGAGGACAGCACAGAAGCCGACCAATATTGAGTCGACAGCTGCCGTAGGAGGACTCCACAGACGCACGCACGAAAGTGCGTTGCCCCGCGGACGGGGAGCGCCTCGACATCGAGTGGAGCTTCTTGGAGCCAAGCGGAGTCGTCGGCGACGAACACAAGCGCGCTGAAACGGATCTCGCGGCCCTCAGCCAAACCTCCGCCTGAAACCATGTTGATGGGGATTGGAAAATCGCAATTTCTCCAACAAGTCGCTAAGAGACCTGCCCCACGGTGGGCGCCAACTGTCGTGGTTCTAAGTCTGACAGTAGAACGGGGGTAGGGATGTAGAGGCAAGATCCTAGCTATGGATGAGTTGTACACGTGAGTTTTATGGGTTCAGGCCCTTCTCGGAGGAAGTAATAGCCCTACGTCTCGGAACCCTGAGGCGGTCGACTGGACTATATGTGTGTGTGTTACAAAGAGTGCGAACCCTTGTCTTAGAGGAGGGTGTGGCTTATATAGAGTGCGCCAGGACCCCAGCTCCCCTCCGTTACACTGAGTTCAGTACTCATAAAGAGAGAGCGTTACAGGTAACACCTATAATAAAGTGCTACAAATGATCATTAAATATATGAGTAAATGCCTAGCCGTTGCTGTCCAGAGCGGCTTCAGGTCTTCTTGTATGTCGAGTGGTCTTTTACATGGTCGAATGGTTGAGTAGTCGAGTGACTTAAAGAAGAAGATGTCTCCGAGTGAATGGCAGGTCGAGTGGATTGCACTCGACACCTTTATTGGATCCTCCCTATTCACTCTTGAACTTATTTGCTTCTAAGACAAGGACCTTAGGTAGGACGTATAGGTCAGGCCTATTACCCTACCCCAGGTATATGTCCTCATCACGGGGAGATGCCGATGTTCCATCAATCGCCACACGTCAACTGAGGCCCCAGGTTTTTGGGGCCCACGGCGCTCCGCACTTGCCCCTTGGCTTCGCCTCAAAGCAAAGTCCGAGCACGCCTTGGGCTGGGAGGCTACTATCGGCGTCCTGGGAACGGGGGGTCCCCAGACTTGCCTGCCTGCGGCCTGCGGCATGGCTCCACCAGCGGCCTTGTATGGCCCATCTTCACCAGCAAACACTCAAGACCCTCGTGAGGGGCCAAGCCTCGCAAGGTGGACGACGAAAGACCTGCTCCGGGGCGGCCTCACCAGGTTGGATCGTGAGGGGCTGAGAGATCAAGGCAAGGGAAACCTTGCTAGGTTCTTGTGACGCAAGCCATGACGACCAAGGCCAGGCGGGCACCAGGCGGGCGCCAGGGCGCGCAGTGTCCTCGTTTCCCCTTTGGTGCTAATGAAGGAAGCGCGGGCGCGGAGTCCAGAGGCATCAAGCAAAGGTTTCCTTATCAGTGCAACGAGACCAAGACCAGCAGGACGGCAGGACAGAGGTCACCATGGAGCCCAAGACAACATCATCACCAGAGCCTTTGGCAGGCGAAGACCATCTTTTGTCAGGATAGCTTGTACTAGCTGCCCCCCTTCAAACTGGCCATTGTGGGATCCCTTCCCGCCTAATATTTGGTAAGAGGACCCAAGCCTCTATAAATAGGACTAGCCACCACCTTAGAAGGAAGAGGATCCTCTACCGCATCAACTCACCAAGCACAATAAAACCTCTCCTCAGGAGGTTGTTCTTCCCTTGTAACTGTTCATCCTTAGACCAAGAGGCAATCCACCACACCACACTAGATTAGGGTATTACACCACATTCGTGGCCCGAACCAGTATAAATCTTGTGTCCCTTCGTTCTGCGAGTTCGACGCGCTAAGCCTTGAGACCGCGGTGAGGGCGTGAGCCAGAGGAAGTTGAGATCTTCATGCGCACGAAGTGTTCGAACCTCAAGGGTTTTGCCGGAAACCGAAATCCGACAGATCTCTGGGATTTGGATCCCCCTCTAGGGTGGTGGTAGGCCCTATTTATAGTGGCCTTGGTCCTCTTCTAGAAAGAAGGCGGGAAGGGATCCCACAACGGCCAAATTCGAAGGGAGAAAATTAGTACATGTTATCCTGACAAAAGTAGTATTCGCCCGCAAAAGCCTCTGGTCATGACGCCATGGTGGGCTCGGCGATGACCTCCATCATGTCGTCCTGGCGGTCTTGGTATTGTTGCACCAGAATGGAAACCTTTGGCTCATTCCTCGGGACTCTGCGCCTGCGCTTGCCTCCTTAGCACCCAAGAGGAAACTGGTACACTGCGCCCGCTGGCACCTGCCTGGCCTTGGTCGTCATGGTTCACGTCATCCGAACATAACAAGGTGAAGCCCGCACAGAAATCTCCGGTCCTCGAGAGCCAGCCTGAGGAGGCTGTGTGATAGCCTGGCTTAATAGGGATGATAGACTACTCATATCAATAAGGAATTCCTTCTTTTCCGGAAGCCCTTTCGGACAGAACTACAAAGTTAAGCATGCTCAGGATAGAGTAATTTCAGGATGGGTGAAGGACCGGGAAGTTGTTCCTCGGTGCGCACGAGTGAGGACGAATTGCGCAGAAAAGACTAGTATTGATCTTTGGGTCTAGTCTAGATCCTGCCAGGAGTAACGACCACCGGCGGGTGTGTCTGGGGCGTTACAGGCCGCTCCTCGTGGAGGTCTTGGTGTTGTCCGCCTCGTGAGGCTTGGGCCCTCGCGAGGGTCTTGGGTTGTTGATGCCAAAGCTGGGTCGTACTAGGCCATTGGCGAGCCACGTCATGGGCCGCAGGCAAGCAAGTCTGGGTACCCCCTGAAGGAAATATGCCCTAGAGGCAATAATAAAGTTGTTATTTATATTTCCTTATATCATGATAAATGTTTATTATTCATAAACTTAGTACATGTGTGAATACAAAGACAAAATAGAGTGTCCCTAGTATGCCTCTACTTGACTAGCTCGTTAATCAAAGATGGTTAAGTTTCCTGACCATAGACATGTGTTGTCATTTGATGAACGTCATCACATCATTAGAGAATGATATGATGGACAAGACCCATCAGTTAGCTTTCTTCGTGACTTATACATATTCCTCTGACAATGAGATTATGCAACTCCCGAATACCGAAGGAACACCTTGTGTGCTATCAAACATCACAACGTAACTGGGTGATTATAAAGATGCTCTACAGGTGTCTCCAGAGGTGTTTGTTGGGTTGGCATAGATCAAGATTAGGATTAGTCACTTCGAGTATCGGAGAGGTATGTCTAGACCCTCTCGGTATTGCACATCACTATAAGCCTTGCAAGCAATGTAACTAATGATTTATTTGCGGGATAATGCATTACAGAACAAGTAAAGAGACTTGCCGGTAACGAGATTGAACTAGGTATGATGATACCGATGATCGAATCTCGGGCAAGTAACATACCGATGAAAGAGGGAATAACGTATGTTGTTATTGCGGTTTGACCGATAAAGATCTTCATAGAATATGTCGGAATCAATATGAGCAACCAGGTTCCGCTATTGGTTATTGACCGGTAATGTGTCTTCGTAATGTCTACATAGTTCTGTGACCCGTAGGGTCCGCACGCTTAACATTCGATGACGATTTGTATTATGAGTTATGTGTTTTGGTGACCGAAGTTTGTTCGGAGTCCAGGATGAGATCACTGACATGACGAGGAGTCTCAAAATGATAGATTCATATATTGGAAGATAGTATTCAGACATTGGAATGGTTCCGAGTGATTCAGGTATTTTATTGGAGTACTGAGGGTTTACCGGAACCCCCCGGGGGAAGATATGGGCCATATGGCTATAGGAGGGAGGCTAACCAGCCCAAAAGGGGCTGGTATGCCCCCCACAAGGGAGAAGGCCGTATGGGTTTAGGGAAGGGGGCGCCACCCCCCTTTCCTTCTCCTACTCCCTCTCGTTGCCCCTTTCCACCTCCAAGAGAAGGAAAAGAAGGGGGCGAATCCTACTAGGACTAGGAGTCCTAGTAGGACTCCCCTCTTGGTGCGCCCCCATCTGGTCAGCGGCCTCCACCTCCCCTCATTTATATACGGGGGCGGGGGGCACCCCAAAGGCACATCAATTGTTCTCCTAGCCGTGTGCTGTGCCTCCCTCCACAGTTTACTCCTCCAGTCATAGCGTCATACTGCTTAGGCGAAGCCCTGCGTGTATCACATCACCATCACCGTCACCATACCATCGTGCTGACAGAATTCTCCCTTGATCCTATGCTGGATCAAGAGTTCGAGGGACGTCATCAAGCTGAACGTGTGCTGAACTCGGAGGTGTCATACATTTGGTACTAGATCGATTGGATCATGAAGACGTTTGAAAACATCAACCGCATTAACCTAACGCTTCCGCTTTCGGTCTACGAGGGTACATGGACACACACTCCCCCTCTCATTGCTATGCATCTCCTAGATAAATCTTGCATGATCGTAGGAAATTTTTTAAAATTGCATGCTATGTTCCCCAACACCCACGTTCCTGGAACACCGACAGTAGCCCCCGGGCCCAAGGCGCGCTCGAACAAGGTGTCAAGGCGAAGCCAAGGGGAAGTGTGGAGTGCCGCGGGCCCTAACTGCCTACGGCCTTGGTTGATGCATGGCGATTGATGGGACATGGGCATCTCCACTTCCCCACGTGGCCTCAGCAACTGTTCCAGGCTGACAAAAAGGTTGGTGCTTGGTGCGGAGCCTTCATTGCCTTTCCTTTGTCTTGCTCCAGATCCCTTTCTTCCTCTGCTCCAAGCGCCTCTAGATCTGCTGAATCCTTCCCCTGAACTTGCCACTGATGGCCATCGACAAGGCGAAATCCTCGGCTCCGGCTACGCGCCCGGCATCTTGGTTCGAGCCAGCCCTGAGCGTGTCCACCATCACAGAAGAGAAGCACCTTGTCGTCATGCTCCCGCTGACGGCGGGCAACGACAATGAGGGGGCAGAGATGGTGCTCCTGGTCGGCTCCGCAGCGTCCTTGCTGGCTGACACATTTTACCCCTTCTTCCTACACAGCGTCCTTGCTGGCTTGGTTCCCTCTTTCACCAGTTTCTTCTACGCCATCCTCCACCATTAAGGGATCCACACCCTCCATCTTCATCCCAACTCCATCCTCTTCCTGTCGATCTTCGCCTTCTACTGCGGGGCGTTCCTGGGGGTGATGCCCTCCATTGCACTATTCCCCCACTTCTTCTACCTCTGGATAAGCAGCGGCCAGTGCTCGGACTACACCAGCTTCATCGCAGCCAACGGCAGCAACGTGATCTCTCAGATTGGGAAGAAGATGTAGGTCTTCGGGAACAAGTGGATCTTCATGGACGCCCAGCGCACCCATGCCCATCTGGAGCTACCGACCGTGCCACCAATGCCCCTGGAAAGATGGGCTCCCGAGAAGTGCACCCACCATCGGGCAGAGCTGTTGCTGGAGAGGGTGCTGGCTGACTTGAAGGCGGAGGACCCGAAGGCGGAGAAGCTGACAGGGGCCATGATCGTCAAGGAGTTCCTGATGTAGCGCCTGCCTCCACTCCAGGCGCATTCGCGCCCCCTATGGAGCTTCAAGGGTGCGGAAGACGGCCTCCGGCTGCGCCCGGACAACTTGTCTGACGAGGAGCTAAGAAAGGTCATGCGCACCTTGCTCGGGAAGGACCAGGGATGCCCTCCGGACGCCCATCTCTCGTTGTACCACAGCACCGATGGAGAGAAGGTAGCCGCTGACATGCCCACCTTCAATGAGTGCGGGTTTGCGCAGCTGAAACCTTCCCAGCCCCCGGGATCCCCGGTGTCGGTGTCCTCCGGCGAGCCCGAGGAGCAGGAGAAGGCAGACTTAGAGGCGACCTTGGAGGAGGTGGAAGAGACCTCTTCCCCTTGGCGGAGAGAACTCCTCCGGGCCTTCTCTGATGACGACAACGCTGGCGAGCACCCAGTCAGGGAGTCGCCGCTTTCCACCGGGGTCACCACGAGGTCCTGGGGGACCCCCCAGAAGAGGCTGAGGCAGGGGATCCCGAAGAAGGATAGGTCGGCGCTGATTCCTTTGGGTAGCGGATCCACCTCATCACCGTCCGCCACCATCGCAGAACCGGCCGCACGCTCGTCTGTCCCTGAAAGCGTGACAATGCTTGTGCCTATGAAGCTTGCGCTCCTGTGCAGGAAGAGGGGGTATGTAGCCAAGGATCAGTAAGTGTATCTCCTTGCCCTTGCTCTTGTATCTCGACGAAGTACTCAATGTCTCCATCTTGATGACATGCTGACGTTGGCGGCCAAGAGGAAGAAGGAGGACGTCGGAGCCGCCGAGGCCCAGCGACTTACCGCGGTCGCAACGACTCCGGCGAAAAAGGATGAGACTGTCTCCCGTGCCCCTATGGCGAGGTTGCCCTCCCGAGGCTCTGGAGCCCAGCCTCGGGAGAAGATGGTCCCTATGGCCAAGGCGTCTCCAGAGGCGCTCGCCCTTAGCACGCCTGCTGAGGACCCGAAGGCTCCGGAGCCCCCGGGCCCTTCTGCTGATGTCGCCTCGCCAATCTTGACGCCGGCACCACTTCCTCCACTTGCCATCACACTGATGGGCCATGGCCCTGGAGGAGGCCTTCTTCGTGTTGTACTAGCTTCGGGGCAATCTTTAGGGCCCCGATCGGTGCCGGGCATCGAGGCGCCTGGAGCTGATCTTGGGGTAGCTCTAGGCCGACGCGTCTGTCAGGATGGCCTGGTCCCACGCCGTGGCGGCATCAGTGGAGGGCCTGAAGGTGGCCGTCCTAGCCGTAGCCACCTGCGACATGTCGGTGAAGGCGCCAAGACCACTGAAGAGCGCTGCCACGCGGTGGAGGCCAAGCTGAAAACCCTTCTTGACGAGCAGGCCACCCTCACCTGCCAGCTCGAGGAGCGGGAGGAGAAGTTCAAGACCCAGGAACTGCGGTCGCTGACCGTGACGCTGAGTTGGAGCAGGTATCCCAGGAATAGGCCATGGAGTGTGGTCGCCTGGATAAGCTAGAGGAGGAGGTGGAGGCGGCCCAGGCATCCCACGCCAAGCTTGTCTCCGAGGACAAAGCTCGGCTGGAGACCAGGGAGAAGCTCCTTGCCACTGCTGAGAAGACGGCCGCCATGGGGCGCGCCGCCTTTGACTCCCTTGAGTTTAGGTCCCGCAAGGCTCTGCAGGATCTCTACGGGAGTGGGTACAAGGAGCCGCTGGTGACTCTGGAGGAAGGCCCCGCCTAGCTGCTCCTCAAGCTCGTCACGGTGCTCGAGGGCATCATCATCGGAGTGGGTCCCATTGTGGAGGGGGAGGCCAGCGTGCTTTCTACCTCGGCCATGACGCGCGTCTTCAGCCACCCCTATCTCCGGGACACCAGCTTCGACCTCGGTTCCTTGCTCGAGTCGTGGACCCCGAGTCTGAAACCGCCGCTGCCGAGGCTGTGAACGGTTAGGTGGAGGCCCTGCTACAGAAGTTCCTCGCCGTCGACCCTGTGACCACGGCTAGCGGCAAGGACGGTGGCGACATCGTCGACGACGGGGCTCCCCAAGCGGGCGATGGCGGTGTCCAAGGCTGAAGAAGAAGCTTGATGGCTGCACTGCCCTCTATTCAAGTCCTGCAACATGTACCATGCCTCATGGAGGCGTAAGAACTTGTGCTTCGTACTCTTAAGAAACAGTATGTTTTGTAATAATTTGCTAGGGCTTTGCGATCTCCTTTCCATTTGCTTTAGCGTTCTGCGTCGGCAGGGCCTTGCCCTGCGCATACCTCAGCCGCTGTTGGATCGTCCGGATCACCAGGACGAGACCAAGGGGTGAGGGGCTACATGACCAGTTAGGATCCTGAGTCGCGATGCTCAAGAGTCCCCCTTGATGTGCAAACAACCCTCGGGAAGGAGATGCTAGAGTAGGCCTTAGCATTCTGCATTGGCAGTGCCCGGCCCCGCACATACCTCAGCCGCCGTTGGGGTGCCCGGGTCACCAGGACGAGACCAAGGGGTGAGGGGCTACGTGACCAGTTAGGCTCCTGAGTCGCGATGCTCAGGAGTCGCCCTTGACGTATGAACAAACCTCCATACCTTTCCTCGCTGGGCTCTCGCTCGGGAGGGGTGCGCGAAGACTAGGTCCGAGGGACCTGGCGAGGTGGTGTGCGTCGGGCGTGACCTAAGCATAGCCCCCGTGCCCAGCCCCTTGTGTGACTCTCCTGGGGGGGAAAGCAACGCAGTGAGGCTGAGCACCGAGCCGGCCGGCTCCCTGAGGTTAACTTAGCCGTGAGACCACCATTAGTTGTTTATCACCAGCGCAGAGCATGGCGCTTTAGCTCTTGCACAGAAATAGCCACTCCTCGACCATGTCGACTTCTAGCATGGAGCATGGTGCTTCCACTGGTACGTGGGTGGGAGCCCCCCTCCGAGGAGAGCCTCCGGAGCGTGTGGATCCCCGCCCTGACACGTGGCTTGCATGGCAGGGCTAAAGGAGGTCTGTATGGGCACTCCTGAGCCAGCGGGGAACTCACGAGCCCTACCTCGTGGCGGGTTGTGCCTGAATTTGATTCAGAACACTTGTGATAGCCCTGCGAGATGGTTAGGCAACCCTAAGGTTATCACATGACAAGGCCAAACACCAACGACCCTAGGAGGTGAGGTGAACGGGACCAGCCTGCCAGATAGAGCTTAGCCGTTGGGTTTATCGATGCTGTAAGGACGGACACGAGCACATACGCCGTGCCCAGTCTTCTCATGCGAAGGTCTTGAAGAAAGAGAACCAGCGCGCGGCTCCCATGGTGACAACGCACCGGGTCGTGTTCCCTTACTCATCCGCCCGTGATTAGCTCATGCGAGAACAAAGGCAGCAAGGACTATGGGAGGTGACGTGCAAGTTGGCCCACGGGCCAGAGCTCAGCCACTTGGGTTTAGCAACGCTGCAAGGACGAAACCGAGCACAGACGTTGTGCCAGTCCTTAATCATGAGGCGGTGGTGGGTGGGCTTGCAAGGGCGTACGACGTTCATGGCGGCGAAGCACCGGACATGCGGATGATAATCATAAAGCAGCTAATGATTAAAGGTAAAGCTAGTTTTGATAGATGCAGGACAGATACATGCCGCAGGGACGGACCCATGTAACATGGGGATAATGCAGCCCGAGGGGCACCCCCAACTAAACAAACCAAAACGTTGTCACCTGGCACCATTGCTGAAGATGTGTTGACATAGCTGAAGATGCGTGTTGCCGAAGTCGCTCCTCATGAGCCGCCGAGGCCCTGAACCTCGGGAGGCTCACGAGGATCCATCGCCATCTCCGTCAAGATCGCCTGGTGCCTGGCCTCATGTGCTGCCAGGACGACCTGCATGTGGCGCTGATGTACGAAAACCCTTTTCAACAAGCCGAAAGGCATGCAGACATAGTTGTGAGGCAGGCCCTCGCATCAGCCAACACGGGATGGCCAAAAGATCTCCTGAGTTGCGGCCCTGTTGAGCCCAGGGATGTTAACGTAGGCGCGCAGCTCACTGTCCTCGCCGGGGCAGGGAGCTGCGCCGGGTGGTGGGCGATGGTCGCCCTGCATAGCTCTTGCCTCCTGAAGCTCCTCGGTTGCCTTGGTCATGAACTCTTGAGCTCCTGGCGCCTCATGCCCTGCGCTTTCCTCACACACGCGTGTGTTGAAGCACGCCTCCCTCATGACACTGGTCAAATGGAGGCCCTCTAGAGGAGAACCCCCGAGCCCAGTCTGAGAGGGGCGTCGGGCGCGCCATCCTATGCGAGAGGGGAAGGAGCCCCGTTAGTGGGCGCAGCGCTTGAGGTAGCACCGCCGGGCGTCTCATCCTCCTGAGGTCCTTGCTAAAGCAGTTGCTTCTTCTTCTTGGGGACAGCCTCAGAGGGGTAGACAGCGCCCTTGTTGTCTGGGTCCTTGACCGCTGCAGCCTGGTACACACGCTTGAGAGAGTACACCGCATCCTTCTCTCCGCAGGCCACCGAGATGACGCCGCAGCTTCTTGGCATCTTGAGGAAATTGTAGCCATGGTGGGTCACTGCCATGAACTTGGCCAGGGCCGGATACCCGAGGATGGCGTTGTACGGGAGGCGAATGTGGGCGATGTCAAAGTCGATGAGCTCAATATGGTAGTTGTCGCGGGTGCCGAAGTTGACGGGGTGGCGAATCTGCCCTATCGGTGTGGTGGAGCCATCAGTCACTCCTGAGAAAGGCTTGGTGGGTTGTAGCTGGTCGTAGGGAACTTGGAGGCGGTCGAACGTCTCGATTGAGAGGACATTGATCCCCGCACCGCCATCGAAGAGTGTTTTGGTGACAAGCACGTTGCTGATGGTAGGCGAGCAGAGCATTGAAAGGGCACCGGCAGTTGCCGCACACTTGAGCTGGTCGGAAGAGCTGAAGGTGATGGTGTACTTGGACCACCTAAGTGGACGTGTTGCCTCGAGCTTGGGAAGGGCCGCGTTCACCTCATGCGCGAACTGCTTGAAGATGCGATGGAAGGCTGGGGCCTGAGCATCGCCTAGGATGCAAGCAATGACACGATGCTCCTGGAAGACCCTAGCCCCCTCGTCCTAGTGATGGTCGTCAGTCCTTCTCGGTGGTGGCGGCAGTGGGGGAAGGCCAACGTTACCCTGAAGACGGTCCTCACGAAGCTGATCTCTCTAGGCACCCTCACGAGGTTGGCCCTGCCAGTGGTCCTCACGAGGCTGGTCACACCATTCCTGGCGAGGGTCGCGACTGTCCCAGCGTCCTCCGCCACGGTCATAGCATCGATCATTGCGCTCGGGGCAACGACCAAGGCGCCCGTCACTGATGGCCCTGAACTCTTGACAGTCGTTGGTGTTGTGGCTGTGCACGTTTTGGAAGACGCAGAAGCGGTGGCTTCCCTTTGATGACCCCTTGCGCTTCACGTCCTTGCCCTTGGTCTTCTGGTCTTCTGGGTCAGCCTTAGGGAGCTCGAGGAGGGAGTGGCGTCCCTCCTCAGTTCTCGCACACTTGGTTCCCATGTTGAACATCTGCAGGGCTATGCACAGGTCCTCGTATATGGCGAGCTCCTCCTTCGTCTTGACATCATGGATGCCATCAGTGAATGCCGAGATGATGGCCTCATCCGACACCTTGGGGATCTTGATGCGAACACTGTTGAAGCGTTGGATGTACTTCAACAAGGTTTCTAGTGGCTGCTGCTTGATGCGTCGCAAGTCACCCGCAGCCGGCGGGTGGTCGCGAGTGCCCTGGAAGTTTGTGACGAAACGCTCTCGCATCTTGTCCCAGGAGGAGATCGATCCCGCGGGGAGGTTTAGGAGCCAAGAAAGTGTGCCATCTTTGAGGGCCATGGGAAACCAGTTCGTCGTAACATTCTTGTTGCCACTGGCCACCTTGATCCTTAGCTCGTAGAGCTGCAAGAACTCAGCAGGGTCGAGGTGCCGTCATAGCGTGGAGGCAGGTCGGGGTTCAACTTCCCTGGCCAGATGTGATAGCCTGGCTTAATAGGGATGATAGAATACTCATATCAATAAGGAATTCCTTCTTTTACGGAAGCCTATTCAGACAGAACTCCAAAGTTAAGCATGCTCAACTTGGAGTATTTTCAAGATGGGTGACCGACCGGGAAGTTGCTCCCGGGTGCGCACGAGTGAGGACAAAGTGTGCAGAAAAGACTGTATTGATCTATGGGGCCAGTCTAGATCCCGCCAAGAGTAACAACCACCGGCGGGTGTGTCCGGGGCGTTACAAGTTGGTATCAGAGCCTACCCTCAAGGTTACATGAATGTTTGCGGACAGGTGTGCGGTCATGTTGTCCATGGCATGCAAAACATGACCGCACAGCTATCCGCAAACATCCTGTAACCTTGAGGGTCGGCTCTGATACCAACTTGTAACAGCCACGATGCAGCTATATCTCCCATGTGTTGAGGCATGACTTAGAGGCATAACTGCGTGGTAGTTTAGTCGCAAGTGGGGTAATCTTCACACAATCCCATGTACTGAATAAGAAAGGGATAAAGAGTTGGCTTACAATCGCCACTTCACACAAATAACAAGTCAAACATACATCATCCAGAGTACAATCAAGGTCCGACTACGGAACAAAAGTAAAGGTAGACAACCCCAATTGCTAGATCCCCGATGGTCCCAACTAGGCACCACTACTGATCAACCGAAAAAGACACAAAATAACGATCAAGATCTTCATCGAACTCCCACTTGAGCTCGGTTGCACCACCTGCACTAGTATCATCAGCACCTACAACTGTTTGGAAGTATCTGTGAGTCACGAGGACTCAGCAATCTCACACCCGCGAGATCAAGACTATTAAAGCTTATGGGTAGGGTAAGTTAATGAAGTGGAGCTGCAGCAAGCGCTAAGCAAATATGGTGGCTAACATACGCAAATAAGAGCGAGAAGAGAAGCAACGCAACGGCTGAGAAGTTAGAAGTGATCAAGAAGTGATCCTGAAACTACTTACGCTCAAGCATAACACAAGACCGTGTTCACTTCCCGGACTCCGCCGGAAAGAGACCATCACGGATACACACGCAGTTGATGCATTTTAAGAAATTCCCATCTGCCACATAACCATGGGCACGACTCTCGAAAGTTTATACCCTGCAGGTGTGTCCCAAGTTAGCCCATCACAAGATCTCATGGTCAACGAAGGATATTCCTTCTCCCGGAAAGACCAGATCAGTCTCAGAATCCCAGTTACAAGACATTTCGACAACGGTAAAACAAGTCTAGCAAAGCTGCCCAATGTGCCAACAAATCCTGATAGGAGCTGCACATATCTCGTTCTCGGGGCACACTGGATGGGCAAGACGTTGGGTTGGCATAATACCTGGTTGCCCAGGGGGCACTGGACATCGCTCAGGTTGGACCAACACTCGGAGAAGCACTGGCCCGGGGGGTAAATAAAGATGACCCTAGGGCTCCCGAAACCCAAGGGAAAAAGGCTTAGGTTGTTAGGAAAATGTAAAACCAAGGTTGGGCCTTGCTTGAGGAGTTTCATTCAAAGCAAACTGTCAAGGGTGTCCCATAAATCCCCAACCGCGTAAGGAACGCAAAATCAAGGAACATAACACCGGTATGACGGAAACTAGGGTGGCAAGAGTGGAACAAAACACCAGGCATAAGGCCGAGCCTTCCACCCTTTACCAAGTATATAGATGCATAAATTAAATAAGAGATAAAGTGATATCCCAACATATCCATGTTCCAACATGGAACAGACTTCAACTAGCAATGCAATAAGAGGGGCTAAGTAAAAGCGGTAACATAGCCAAACAACAGTTTGCTAGGAAGGTGGGTTAGAGGCTTGACATGGGAATATGGGAGGCACGTTATAACAAGTGGTAGGTAGCGGGACATAGCGATAGAACGAACAACTAGTAAACAAAGATAGAAGTGATTTTGAGGGTATGGTCATCTTGCCTGAGATCCCACAAGGAAGAAGAATGAGTCCATGAAGAAGACAAATGGACGTAGTCGAACGGATCCTCACAACTCCAGAACGAAACCGAAGCCAACGAGAGAAGCAACCTAGAAAGAAGCAAGCAACATGGTAAATAACCATCACATAAACATGGCATGATGCACAACCAAGTATGTTGCATGTCCAGTTTAATGAGGCATGGCATGGCAAAGTGCACAAACAATACTATAAATTAAGTGGAGCTCAATATGCAACGAGTTGCGTATTGACGAAACACCACATCAATTATATAGTTCTCTCTCGTTTAAACTACTCAACAATTTTAATGTTGTTAAACATAGCAAGAGGTGAAGCATAAGTAAACTAACTAATTAGGCAAGTTTAAATGAGGCCGGAACAACAAACAACAATTCTGGAAAATCCTCATGTGCATATTTTGAATTAGCTACTGTTCTGCCCTAAACATAATTTTAGATTTGTTAAACATGCAAAGTAAGTACACCATGTTAAACTATGCTTTTTTCTACCCCATTTACATATAAAGTTTATTTAAAATGGAGCTACAGTTATTTAGTTATGAAATTAAACATTTTAGAATGGCATTTGAGCAAATTTAATCAACAACTATTTAAAAAATTTAAACATGCATGAAAGTTGGATATTATGAAACTAGAAGAAATTCTACTCATTTTTCAGATATAAAATATTTTAATCCGATGCACCATTTGTCAGTTATTAAATGCATGATCTAGGGGGACTTTTCTGCAAATCTGGAAAACCCCTGGACATTAGACGAATTCATTCCTGGAAAAAAACAACATGGGCCAAAACTGGCTGGACCCATAGTGCACAGGAGAGGGCTGGGGCTGCTCACCCAGCTGGGCCAGGCCCAGTTCGGATCTTGAGCCGGTGGAGGCAGAGGGAGCTCGGCCAGGCGTTGCCTCACTGTCCATGCTGCTGGACCAAACAAGGAGGGTGGCACGGTCAACGCGGGTAGGAACCGATCGAGCGAGGCGCTCGCTGCTGTTGTTCGATGCAGGAAGCAGAGGACGCAGTGGCGGCCTGGCATTGCTGGAACTCTGACGATGACGAGGCAGATGTGGACGATGATGAGACAAAGGGAGGTCGAGCATGACTGATGGGTGGCGAAGGTCAGCGTATCTGGACGAAGACAGCGAATCCGGTCACAGGCAACGATGAGGTAGCCGGGTCTTGCGGTTGGCAGCGCGGATCCAAGCTCCATGTGGCGGCGGGGCATCCTGAGAGAGAGATGTGAGAAAGAGCGAGAGGTAGAGAAGGGAGTAAGGAGGAAGGGAAGGGGGACAGAGCTCCGGCCTGGTTGGTCGACTCGTCGGACGGCAGCCGGCTACTCCGGCCAGACGGAGCTAGCGGTGCGAGAGGAGGGCTGCGGGGACGATGAGAGGTCCTGGAGGAGGACAGCTCGGGGAGGAGACCAGGAGGGCGCCTGGTGGTGCTGGTCTTGGTCGCCGGCGGAGGGGTCAGCGAGGATGAGCCCGATGCTCGGGAGGTTGTAGGCGCACGGGATCGAGGCTGATGGGTGGAACTGTGGGGCTGCGGGAGGCTCTCTGGGCCGTCGTATATGAGATCTGGCGGTCCAGATCAAGTGGGGGTTGGCTGGCGGATCTGGCCAAGTGGAGGCAGAGGACTGGGTGCATGCGGATTGCGAGGAGAGAGTGGCGGGCCTGCGGGATAGGGTTAGGAGCTAGGCTAGGGTTTCGTCTAAAAATGGACAAGAAGGTCTATATATATAGAAAAAAGTGGAGTTTGTATCATCCGATCAAAATCAGATGGTCGAGATAAAATAGGCTTGGGAAGTTCACATAAGAAAACAGAGACATTTTAGGGATGTTTGGGGATGATCCGGACCCATCGGTAACGACAACCTGATTCGGGTTCGGGGAAGTTTCGGACGCGCAGACGAGGGGGTCTAAGAGAGGTCGACAAAGACAAGCGGGACTAGGTGGGGCTAGTGGGCTGTGGAAACAAGGCCTCGGGCTGAGAGGAGAGAAGAGATAGAGGCCCAACAGCAGTTTTCAGTGACCGAAAATGTCCGACGTTAGACCGACTGTATTGTCGCTATAGTTATCCGTTGGGGCATCAAACGGACTTCGAATGCGATGAAACTTGGCAGGCGGTCTACCCACAACACAACAGCACTGCACGCTAACTTTCATCCCATTCCGAGAAAATTTTCTGGCCACTTATAAAATACTATTTTGAATGTGCCGTGGGCGCGTGCGAGTGTGTCTGGGCTCAGAACGGACAACAAACAAAACTGGGGGAACCCGAACGGATGCAGGTTTTGAAAACATGATGATGCAATGCACATGATGATATGGCAAGATGCAACACTCAAGCAAATGACAAGGCAACAATAATGAATAACTGGAAGACACCGGGCGTATCGGTCTTGGGGCGTTACAACACTCCACCACTACAAGAGGATCTCGTCCCGAGATCCAAGGATGGCATCGGAGAGAAATAGAAGAGGAAGAGAAGAGGTAAAACTAATTGCTTCCTTGACAAATGAGTGAAACCAAAGAGCCTTGCGAGGTTGAACAAATTTAAAGAACGAATACAACGAAGATGAAAAAAGTTGAAAACACTCTGTTAGAAAAAAGGAACAAGGAACATTACGGGAACCTTATAGGTTGAAAGACATAAGAAAAAGGGTTGCAATGGCCAACAAGTACATGCAAGCACTCCGGTTGAAACGAGATGTACAAGGAAGGATAAAGATCAATTACAACAACACTCCGCTTGGGAATGGAAGGCATAGAATATGAACTTGGAAAAAATGAAAGCACTTGAATGAGACTCCGGTTAGAAGAGGAATGATAGACACAACACTCCTGTTAAAACAAGATAGAGCAGGAATACAAATGTATAATTTAGACAACACTTCGACTGTAAAAGGAAGGAATTGAACATGATCTTGACAAAACAAGATGATGGGTCGAAGAGCGCAACATCACAATGCCTCTGGAACAAATGTAAGAATGGAATCAAAAGAATGGAGGAGAAAACAACATCTTCTACCTCAAATGAGCTTGAAAAGCATCTTTAGGAGAAGGGTCGAACGGAGTTGTTGGAAAACCAACAACGAAAAGAGTAAGCTTGTTGTGGGCTTATGGAAATCATCTCAAAATCTTGAGGTGAAATTCTGCCACTAACAAAAAACAATAGATTGGATTGATATGAACAAGGAGACGAGAAACTTATTTCACCGGGAGGATAAATGAAGAACTTGGGTCATTTATGAGCATGATAAATAGCAACAAACCCTAGGGAAAGCTTTAGGTGAAATATAACCAAATCTAACTCCAATGAAGAGATTGATTGGTTGAAAAGATGCATAGATGTTTGTGAAGAGTGAACGTTCTGTGGCCCGACGAGGACGTCGGTTCCTTTGAGTGGGGGTGTATGTGATAGCCTGGCTTAATAGGGATGATAGACTACTCATATCAATAAGGAATTCCTTCTTTTCCAGAAGCCCATTCAGACAGAACCCCAAAGTTAAGCGTGCTCAGCTTGGAGTAATTTCTGGATGGGTGACCGACCCGGAAGTTGCTCCCGGGTGCGCACGAGTGAGGACAAAGTGTGCATAAAAGACTAGTATTGATATATGGGGCCAGTCTAGATCCCGCCAAGAGTAACGACCACCGGCGGGTGTGTCCGGGGCGTTACACCAGACGACGATGCGCAGCTCCGAGGTGAACACGCAACATCCAGCTGTGGTCACGGGAGCCCAGTGCGGAGATGGAGCCTGATTATGGTGCTCGCGCGCCACCACCATAATTTGTGTGCGGTCTTGACGTGGAGGTGCTGGAAGCGCACGCGCCTCTCCTTGCGGCAGCTGCACCACCTGGCAGTTTGCCTCGTCGCGCACGGGCAACCTACACGGCAGGCCGCACCGTGGAGCCTCATGCCTTGGCTTGATGATGGCATCCTGCCTGGGAGGTGGACGAGGTGCTTCGTGAGCCACATCACCCGCGACAGGTGGCGGGTAAGGCAACGAGCGAGATGGTGCAGGAGACTCCTCGGCGGTGCTGACGAGCTCAGCGATGCGGTAAAGCCAATCCTCGTAGAGATCATTGACGGGGCAATAGCGCAGGAGCTCACGTGCCATGATCAATACTGCATGAGCGTTCACTAGACCATGACGAGCATGGGAGGACAAAGCAGCCGGAGTCAGCGACGGGGTGGCGGTGCGTCCATGCACCGCACGAAAGGATGCAGCGACGAAGCCGACTGCTCATGGCCCGTGGGGTCGGTCGTCGCCTTCGCCACTTGAGACGGGGGACGGCGAGGGCAGTCGTCGCCTGCCGGTGCTGTCTGAGCAAATCAGGCAGTGAGGGCGGCCCGACGCTCAGACAAGCTCGACGAGCGTCAGCCATGGGAGCGGTGGAGTGGAGGTGAATTGACCGGTGGAAGAGAGGCCCCGACGCACCGCTACCTTGCGTGCCAAATGTTAGATTTCGGGTTCCGCAAACCCTTGAGAGGTTCAAACTCTGGGGTGCGTGCGAAGAACTGAACCTCCCTAGTCCGCCTACTCGCTAATCTCTAGGCCTAGCTCGATGAATAGGCAGGAAACGGGACACAGTAGTTTACCCAGGTTTGGGCCACCTTGCGGTGTAAAACCCTACTCCTGCTTTATGGTGGATAGGCCTCGAGGGACCAGTGATGAACTAGTATAGTGGGAGAACAACCTTGGGAGGAGGAGTGTTCTTGAGCTGGTGGGAGAGGAAGATCTTCGGGATTCGGATCCCAGTCTATGGTGGTGGCTAGGCCCTATTTATAGTGGCCTTGGTCATCTTCCCGAATAAAGGCGGGAAGGGATCCCACAACGGCCAAATTCAAAGAGAGACAACTAGTACATTTTATCCTGACAAAAGTAGTCTTCACCTGCAAAAGCCTCTGGTCGTGATGCTGTTGTGGGCTCGACGATGACCTCCGTCCTGCTGTTTTGGCAGTCTTGGACTTGTTGCACTAGAATGGAAACCTTTGGCTGATTCCTTGGGACTCTGCGCCTACGCTTCCCTCCTTAGAACCAAAGAGGAAGCTGGTACACTTCGCCTGCTGGCGCCCGCCTGGCCTTGGTCGTCATGGCTCACGTCTATAATACCCCATATGTAACTTTTCCTAATTTGGCAAGATATCCATTTTGGTCTTCATCCAATTCCTTGGGTCTATCATGGTTGGCTTATTTTGTTTGCCTACTTTTATTTATTTGTTGCATTGCTATGCCATTTATTTATCTTATTGCACTTGTCATCTATGTTCACATCATGATCTTGCCATGTGAGGTGTGTGCTTGGGTCATATTGCATATCCATCATCAGCAGTTGCTTGGTGTGAGTTCATACATGTTGTGTTATTGCATGCTTCAAGCATCTGATCTTGCATCATCACCTCCCACTTCCTTCTTCCTTCCATGCTTCTGCAAGAGGTATTTTACCCTCCTCCGTTAATGGTCAACTTTGCCTCATTATTCTATCACCATGCCCTAAATCCCCATGCAGGATTTCACCTCAATTGAAACTGTTTTGGTTAGGTTAAAAAATGGCCCAAGTTTGAATATAATTCAAACTTTTTTTATTTTTCTACCTTTAAAAATACCCAAACCAATTCAATCTATTAGAGCATAATTCCATGAGATTGAGGATATTTTTATATCTGAAAAACTCCTCTTCCATGTCCCTGGCCTTTTCATTTTTTGTTTGTTGTTTGAAGTATTATAAAAGAGCCAGGGGAGAGACACAGAGCAGCAACCTAGTGGCGCAGCCCACCAGCACGGCCTAGCTGTGCACCAGCAACCCATGCATACAGAGGCGTCGTCAACCTCCTGTACGGCAGCGCATCGGCCGGTGTCACATCGATGACCCGGTTGATTTGACGGTCGTCCGGCGCCCTAGAGGCCTATAAGGCATGTCCTAGACCTAACCCTAGTTCCCCTCGCCCACTTCCGTCCCTCTCTTGCCCCCTCCGCCTCTAGGTAGGTCTCCACGCGCCTCGCTGTCGCCCTGCCCACCATGACCTGAGCGAGAAAGAGCTCGAGCTCGGGGTAGCCATCCACGTCGCGCCTTCGACCCTCCTGTTGTCGTGGAGAGGACCATCAAGTGCCTCTCCATCCCCTGCCATGGCACTGGCCCCAGGATCGACCTCCCCGGCCCCATCTTCTTCCTCTGCTGCATCTACTTCTCGAATCCGAAGCCCCGCCAAGTTTAGTGCTTCCTCGCATTGTCTCCATAGCATAACTAGCCACTTCTTCATTTCCTAGGTGAGCTAGGTAACTCCCTCTTCCTCTCTACCATTCCTGTGCCCTATAGTTGATGCTAGCCTTCGTCCTCATCATTCCATGGCTGCACTCTTAGTGCTCCGATGCAGTCTGTAGCCGTTGTTCAGTTCATGTGGTTGCCGTAGCATGCCCGTGCGTCAACCCCTCTGCATCCCCTCATGTGTCTCAGTGCACGCGCATCGCACCCGCGCACCCATAGTACCTCGCTACTACCCGCATGCTCCCTAGTTCCTCTGCTTCACCCCCGCGGTCGCCGCCACCTCGATGTGCCCGCGCCCGAGTCCAGCGCGAGCATCTCCTCAAGTACCTCCGGCAGCCCTCCGCGGCATGCATCCATGGCTGGGACCTTCACTCTATCCTGCACGCCCGCCGGATACCCTCTTCCCTACTGGTCACCGTCATTGACCGCCGGCGACGTCGCCATCTTCTCTTTGTAGGTGAAGAAGAAGGCTCGGCCTTCGCGGCTATTCAAAAGGGACTAGCCCCTGCTTGTTTTGACGCGCACACGTGTAGCTGATCTGGTTCCCGTGCCACGTCTCCACAGAGGAGACTCGGGTTCGATTCCCCCAGGCGCATCATCACCCCCCCATTTTCCTTTTTATTTGATTCACTAACATTCAGGGACCACCTGTCATACTCATAGGGGGCCAGGACCCACCTGTCATCCCCCCATTAAATCCATGTTTTTCCTCTTCTTTTTATAACCCAGCGAATTTCCATTTCTGGAAAGTCCCCGCTTTCCTTTTCATGCAAGTCCATTTCTTGATGTTTCCAAATAAGGAAAATGTCATATCTGTCCTTTCTAGTTTAGGCAGGTTACATCTTAGAGCATTTGTGATGTTTTTTCTACAGTTACCCCCACATATTATATATGTTTTTGGGGTAGAAAAATCCCACCAATCCTGTGGTGGCATTAGTTTTTGCATTTGAGAAAGTTCATGAACATGTCATTTTACATCATGTTGTTGTTTTGTCTTTTATGTATGATTTAATTCAAGCATGCTATGTGGTATCTTGACACATGTATAGCTTCATTTTCATGTCTACTTCATGCTAGATTTTATTCCATGCCATTTAGTGAACTGTGATGGGTGCCACAAGTTTGCAAAGTTGCTATCATGAATCTATTTATGCCATGCCATTATTTCCTCTATCTGAAATCTATTCATATCATTTGCCATGTTTGCATTGATGCTACTATCTTTCCTGTGAACCTTTGGGTAAAGTTTAGTTATGGAGTTTTGCTCTTTGCCTTTAGTACTAGTATGCCATGCCTTTGTTTGCCATGATATGTTCCTGTAGCATATTGTTTGCTAGCTCTAAACATTGCTACCTCATGCTGTTTATGACATGTTTAGAATTTTCACTAAGTCTGTGAAGCTGATATCATTTGCATTTTGGCCATGCTATTTTAGGCTTGTTCTAGTGAGTTCTAGCAGGAGCTCAGTGTTTATGATTTGTAGAGCTTCACCTGTACTTCGCTGCCATGTGCTTTGTTGCTATGTTGAAGTGTTGTAGCATAGTGTCCTGTTGCATCTTAAGTGCTATGATGTTGTAAAGCACAATTTTGCATCGTTCGTGTTTTGCTCATCATTTGCAAACCGTGTATCCGTTTCCGGTCATCCTTATATAAATTTCAACAGAAATCAATCAATCTTTCCAGCGGCATACTTGGTTTGCCAAGTTGATGCCTTGATCATCTTTTCCCTTCGGAGTACCCAATTGCATTGCACGTCATACCTTGCATTCCATGCCATGTCTTGCATCATGTTGCTTGTGCATTGCACTATGATTGATTATTGTTTTGTTGCTTGTGTTCTTGCTTTCGGTAGAGCCGGGAGACGAGTTCGTGCACAAGGATCCTGTTGAGTACGTTTACGAGGAGCAAGCTTTTGACAACCCTGAGAACTTTGCAGGCAAGATGATCATTACCCTCAATATCACTTCTATCTTTGATTGAAAGTTGTTCATTTTATTGCTATGTTGTGCTACTACCACTTGTTTATCATGCCTCCCATGTTGCCATGTCAAGCTTCTAACCCACCTTCCTAGCAAACTGTTGTTTGGCTATGTTACCGCTTTTGCTCAGCCCCTCTTATAGCATTGCTAATTGCAGGTGCAGTGCAGGTTGTTCCATGTTGTAACATGGATATGTTGGGATATCACAATATCTCTTCTTTAATTAATGCATCTATATACTTGGTAAAGGGTGGAAGGCTTGGCCTTTTGCTTGGTGTTTTGCTCCACTCTTGCTGCCTTAGTTTGCGTCATACCGGTGTTATTTTCCTTGAATTTTACGTTCCTAACATAGTCGGGGTGTTATGGGCCCTCCTTGTCTCTTCGCCTAAAGTAAAGCTTTCCCGAGGAGATCCAACATTGGTTTTACCATTTGCCTAATAACAACTAAAATTGTGCATAGGGAGTAATTAACCCGTGGACTCTTAATCAACCCCCGGGCCACTGCTCGACATGAGTGTTGGTCCACCTACCTAGCAGTCGGTGGTGCCTCTCTTTGGCTATCATCCACTTTGCAAAGACGGATGAGTCCGCAGATAGAGAGCGCGCGGCTCCGGACACGAATCTGACTCCATGGGAGATCTCCTTGGGATAGTTTTCCTTTCTTCGAAGAGCTTGTGCACCGCGATTCCGAGAATACTCGGGGTGTCCCGCGATGGAGGATTGTCTCCATGGATCGTGAGCTTATCATGGGCTAAGTTGGGACACCCCTGCAGGGTTTAAACTTGTGAGAGTCGTGCCCGAGGTTATGTGGCAGATGGGAATTTGTTAATATCCGGTTCTAGAGAACTTGACACTTGACTTAATTAAAAGACGCCAATCGTGTGTGTAACCGTGATGGTCTCTTTCTGATGAGGTTCGGGAAGTGAACACGATGGGGTTATGTTTGAACGTAAGTAGTTTAGGATCACTTCTTGATCACTTCTAGCTTCACGACCGTTCTTTAGTTTCTCATCTTACTCTTGTACTCGTATGTTAGCCACCATATTTGCTTAGTGCTTGTTGCAACTCCACCTCATAACCACATCCTAACCATAAGCTTAAATAGTCTTGATCTCACGGGTTTGCAAAGGTGAACATGTTGAATGCAGCTCAAGCACAAGATTCTTCAGATGTGATCATCGGTAACCTCATAGTTAACTCTATTCCTACCAAACTATTGTTTGATTCGGGTGCATTGCATTCTTTCATTTCCTTGCCGTTCACTTAGAAGCATGATTTCTGCCCCATAAATATTCCAAGGTCTCTATCAATAGTCTCCCTGGGAATGGTGATGACCTCTCCCATCATGGTTCTAAATGTCGGTATCGAGATGGGTAATTATAAGTTCCTAGCTTCCCCAATTGTTCTCAGCAATTCCGATATTGATCTTATTCTCGGCATGGATTGGCTTTCGCAGCACAAGGCCTTTATTGATTGTGAGGCTAGGGAGATTAAATTGACGCATCCCTCTAAGGATGTGATCATCTATGCCGTTTGTGATGATATCATTCGGTTGTTCTCTCTCAATGAGAAGGGCGAGTTAGACGCTATTTCTCATATTCCAGTGGTTTGTGAGTACCAAGATGTCTTTCCAGAAGAGCTTCAGGGTATGCCTCCTCACTGGCCAGTTGAGTTTGTTATCGATCTTGAGCCCGGTACTGAACCCGTTTGCAAGTGTCCATACAAGCTTGGACCAAAGGAGCTGAAGGAATTGAAGAAATATCTTGATGAACAAGAGAGTCTGGGTTTGATTAGATCGAGTTCATCTCCGTGGTGTTGCGGTGTTCTTTTTGTCCAGAAGAAGGATGGCACGGACCAACTTTGCGTTGATTACTGTCCATTAAACAAGAAGACAATCAAGAACAAGTATCCACTTCCCAACATTAATGAGCTATTTGAGCAACTTAAAGTTGCAAAGGTGTTCCCCAAGCTTGACCTCCGTATGGGTTATCATCAGATTTGCATTCGTGAAGAAGATATCCCCAAGACAGCATTCAGAACAAGCTTTGGTTCTTATGAATACACTGTCATGTCTTTCGGCCTTGTCAATACTCCTCCAACATTCTCTCATATGATGAACTTCATCTTCAATCCCTACACAACTGAACTCATCCTGGTGTATCTCGATGATATCTTGGTGTTCTCCAAGAATAAGAAGGATCATGCCAAGCATTTGTGATTGGTGCTCAACAAGCTCAGAGAGTATCAATTCTATGCGAAGTTTTCCAAATGTGAGTTTTGACTTGACGAAGTTCTTTACCTTGGCCGCATCATCCCCGCCAAGGGCATTGCTGTTAATCCGGAGAAGGTTTCTGCAATTGTGAATTGGCAGCCTCCTCGGAAGGTCAAGTAGCTCTGTAGTTTCCTTGGTCTTGCAAGCTATTGCCGAAGATTCATTGAGAATTTCTCAAAGATTGCAAAGCCTCATTCCAACCTCCTCTAGAAGCATGTTAAGTATGCCTGGACTCATGAGTGTGATGTTGCTTTCAACACTCTCAAAGAGAAGCTAGTCTCAGCTCCTGTCCTAACTCCTCCTGATGAATCCAAGCCATTCAAAGTTTTCTGTGATGCCTCATTGCAAGGTCTCGGTGCCGTGTTAATGCAAGAGAATAAAGTTGTCGCCTATACTTCTCGTCAGTTGAAGCCAAACGAAAGGAACTACCCACTCACGATCTTGAGTTGGTGGAAGTTGTCCATGCATTAATGACATGGAGACATCTCTTGTTGGGAAGGCAAGTGGACATTTTCACCGATCACAAGAGCCTGAAATATATCTTTACTCAACCCAACCTCAACCACTGGCAAAGTCGTTGGGTCGAAATGAGTCAACAGTACACTCCAAGTATTGAATATACTCCAGGCAAGGCCAATGTGATTGCAGATGCTTTGAGCAGAAATGCTTATTGCAACAGCTTAATTCTCAAGCCATTCCAACCGGATCTTTGTGAATCTTTCTGCAAGCTCAACCTCCAAGTTGTTCCTCGAGGTTTTCTTCCCAACCTTCAAGTCACAACAACTTTGGAAGATCAAATTCGTGAGGCACAACTCCTTGATACCATGGTGAAGAAGGTGAGACACGGTATTACCAAGGGCTTACCCAAATACAAGTGCTATCGCATTGATGACAAGGACACCTTATTCTTCGAGGACAGGATTGTGGTTCCTAAAGGTGATCTAAGGAAGGTCACAATAAACAAAGCGCACAATTCTCTTCTTTCCATTCATCCAGGCAGTTCAAAGATGTACCATGACCTCAAGCAGTCGTATTGGTGGACCCAAATGAAGCAAGAAATTTCTCAATTCGTGAATGAATGTGATGTTTGTCAAAGGGTGAAAGCAGAACACCAACAACTAGCTGGTCTCCGCCAACCTCTTGCTATTCGAGAATGGAAGTTTGATCATATCGAAATGGACTTTGTCACTGGCTTTCCCAAGTCTAAGTGTGGGAATGATGCTATCTTCGTTGTCATTTACAATCTTACAAAAGTGGTCATTTCCTTCCAATCAAAGGATCTATCACGGCAACTCAGTTGGTAGAGCTATACACCTCCAGAATTGTCTCGTTGCATGGTATTCCGCAAATGATCTCTTCAGACAGCGGAAACATTTTCACTTCTAAGTTCTGGGACTCCTTCCAGAAGGCCATGGGCACCAACATTCGCTTCAGCATGTCTTTCCATCCTCAAACAAGTGGCCAAGTCGAGCAAGTCAACCAAATTCTTGATGATATGCTCAGAGCTTGTGTCATCTCTTTCCGTGTGAAGTGGGAAGATTGTCTCCCATATGCCGAATTCTCCTACAACAACAGCTTCCAAGCAAGTTTGGGCAAGGCCCCATTCGAAATTCTATATGGAAGAAAGTATCATACGCCTCTCAATTGGTCCGAGACTGGTGAACGCCAACTTCATGGCAATGAATTGATCACATAATCTGAAGACATGTGTAAAGTCATCCGTGAAAATCTCAAAGCCGTGCAATCGCGCTAGAAGAGTTACTATGATAGCAAGCACCGTGACTTGGCTTTTGAGATCAGAGACCATGTCTACCTCCGAGTCTCTCCCATGAAAGGCACTCAACGCTTCCGTATCAAAGGGAAGCTTGCTCCTAGATATGTGGGTCCTTTCAAGATCATTGGCAAAAGAGGCGACCTCGCCTATCAATTCGAGCTTCTGTCCAACTTCGCAAATGTGCACGATGTGTTTCACGTGTCATAGCTTCGCAAGTGCTTCAAGACGCCTGAGTGCACTATCAACTTCGAAGGGATTGATCTCCAAGAAGATTTGTCTTATCATGAGCATCCAGTTGCCATTCTTGAAGAGATCGAGCGCAAAACTCGCAACAAGTCGATCAAATTCCTGAAAGTTAGGTGGTCTCACCATTCCAACCATGAAGCCACCTGGGAACGTGAGGATCACCTCCGTTCCGAATATCTGGAGTTCTTACAGTCCTAGATCTCGGGACAAGATCCTCTTGTAGTGGAGGCGAGTTGTAACACCCCATGTGTAACTTTTCCTAATTTTTCAAGATATTCATTTTGGTCTTCATCCAATTCCTTGGGTCTATCATGGTTGGCTTCTTTTGTTTGCCTTGTTTTAATTATTTGTTGCATTGATATGTCATTTATTTATCTTATTGCACTTGTCATCTATGTTTGCATCATGATCTTGCCATGTGAGGTGTGTGCTTGGGTCATATTGCATATCCATCATCAGCATGTGCTTGGTGTGAGTTCATACATGTTGTGTTGTTGCATGCTTCATGCATTTGATCTTGCATCATCACCTCCCACTTCCTTCTCCCTTCCATGTTTCTGCAAGAGGCATTTTACCCTCCTCCATTAATGGTCAACTTTGCCTCATTATTCTATCACCATGCCCTAAAGCCCCCTGCCAAATTTCACCACATTTGAAATTGTTTTGGTTAGTTCAAAAATGGTCCAAGTTTGAATATAATTCAAACTTGTTTTATTTTTCTACCTTTAAAACTTCCCAAACCAATTTATCTATTAGAGCATAATTCCAGGAGATTGAGGATATTTTTATATCTAAAAAACTCCTCGTCCATGTCCCTGGCCTTTCAATTTTTTGTTTGCTATTTGAAGTATTAGAAAAGAGCCAGGGGAGAGACAGAGAGCAGTAGCCTAGTGGCGCAGCCCCCCAAGCACAGCCCAGCTCCGCACCAGCAGTCCAGCTAGACAACGCATACAGAGGCGTTGTCAACCTCCTGTATGGCAGCGCATCGTCCGGTGCCACGTCGATGACCCGGTTGATTTGACAGCCGTCCAGCGCCCTAGAGGCCTATAAGGCATGTCCGAGACCTAGCCCTAGCTCCCCTCGTCCACTTTAGTCCATGTCTTGCCCTCGCCGCCGCCAGGTAGGTCTCCACGTGCCTCGCCGTCGCCCTGCCCACCATGACCCGAGCGAGAAAGAGCTCGAGCTCGGGGTAGCCATCCACGTCACGCCTCCAACCCTCCAGTTGTCATGGAGAGGACCATCAAGTACCTCTCCATCTGCTGCGACGCTGTCGGTCCCTGGATCGACCTGCCCGGCCCCGTATTCTTTCTCTACTGCATCTACTTCTCGGATCCGAAGCCCCACTAAGTTCAGTCCTTCCTCGCGTCGTCTCCGTCGCGTAACTAGCCACTTCTTCATGTCCTAGGTGAGCTAGGTAACTCCCTCTTCCTCTCTACCGTTTGTTGTGCCCTGTAGTTGATGCTAGCCTTCATCCTCCTTATGCCATGGCTGCACTCTTAGTGCTCCGACGCAGTCTGTAGCCGTTGTTCAGGTCCTTTGGTGCCCGTAGCATGCCACTGCATCAACCCCTCTGCATCCCCTCATGTGTCTCGGTGCACGCGCATCGCACTCGCGCACACGCAGTACCTTGCTACTGCCCGTGCGCGCCCCAGAGCCTCTGCTTCGCCCCCGCGCTCGCCGCCATCTCGATGTGTCGGCGCCTAAGTCCAGCGCGGGACCTGCACTCCGCAGACACACATCCACGGCCGGGACCTGCACTCTATCCCGCGCGGCCGCTGGATACCCTCTGCCCCGCTGGTCGCCGTCGTTGCCCACCGGCGACGTCGCCATCTTCTCTGTGAATGTAAAGAAGAAGTCTCAACCTCCGCGGCTATTCAAAAGGGACTAGCCCCCGCTTGTTTCCAATTGCACGGACGCAGCCGAGCTAGTTCCCGTGCCACATCTCCACCGGGGAGACCCGGGTTGGATTCCCCCAAGCGCATCATAACCCCCCTTTTCCTTTTTATTTGAGTCACTCGCATTTAGGGCCCACCTGTCATACTCACAGGGGGCCAGGACCCACCTGTCATCCCCCCATTAAATCCCTGTTTTCCCTTTCTTTTTATAACCCAGTGAATTTACATCTCTGGAAAGTCCCCGCTTTCCTTTTCAGGCAAGTCCATTTCTGGACGTTTCCAAATAAGGAAAATGCCATTTCTGTCTTTTCCAGTTTAGGCAGGTTACATCTTAGAACATTTGTGATGTTTTTTCTACAGTAACCCCCACATATTATATATGTTTTTGGGGTAGAAAAATCCCACCAATCCAGTGGTGGCATTAGTTTTTGCATTTGCGCAAGTTCAAGAACATGTCATTTTACATCATGTTGTTGTTTTGTCTTTTATGTATGATTTAATTCAAGCATTCTATGTAGTATGTTGACACATTTATATCTTCATTTTCATGTCTACTTCATGCTAGATTTTATTCCATGCCATTTAGTGCACTTTGATGAGTGCCACAAGTTTGCAAAGTTGCTATCATGAATCTGTTTATGCCATTCCATTATTTCCGCTAAATCTGAAATCTGTTCATATCATTTGCCATGTTTGCATTGATGCTAAAATCTTTCCTGTGCATCTTTCGCTAAAGTTCATTAAGGAAGTTTCGTTCTTTGCCTTTAGTACTAGTATGTCTTGCCTTTGTTTGCCATGATATGTTCCTGTAGCATGTTGTTTGCTAGCTCTAAACATTGCTACTTGATGTTGTTTATGACATGTTTAGTATTTCCACTAAGTCTATGACGATGTTATCATTTGCATTTTTGCCATGCTATTTCAGGCTTGTTCTAGTGAGTTCTAGCAGGAGCACAATTTTTATAATTTGTAGAGCTTCACTTGTCCTTCGCAGCAATGTGCTTTTTTGCTATGTTGGAGTGTTGTATCATAGTTTCCTGTTGCACCTTAAGTGCTATGATGCTGTTAAGTGTAGTTTTGCATTGTTCGTGTTTTGCTCGTCATTTGCAAACCGTGCATACGTTTTCGGTCATACTTATATAGATTTCAACCGAAATCAATCAATCTTTCCAGTGACATACTTGGTTTGACAAGTTGATGCCTTGATCATCTATTCCCTTCTGGAGTACCCAGTTGCATTGGACGTCATAGCTTGCATTCCATGCCATGTCTTGCATCATGTTGCTTGTGCATTGCACCGTGATTGATTGTTGTTCCGTTGCTTGTGTTCTTTCTTTGGGTAGAGCCAGGAGACGAGTTTGTGAATGAGGATCATGTTGAGTACGTTTATGAGGAGAAAGCTTTCGACAACCCTGAGAACTTTGCAGGCAAGATGATTATTACCCACGATATCACTTTTATCTTTGCTTGCTAGTTGTTCGTTCTATCGCTATGTTGTGCTACCTACCACTTGTTTATCATGCCTCCCATGTTGCCATGTCAAGCCTCTAACCCACCTTCCTAGCAAATCGTTGTTTGGCTATGTTACCGCTTTTGCTCAGCCCCTCTTATAGCATTGTTAGTTGCAGGTGTAGTGCAGGTTGTTCCATGTTCGAACATGGATATGTTGGGATATCACAATATCTCTTATTTAATTGATGCATCTATATACTTGGTAAAGGGTGGAAGGCTTGGCTTTTTATTGGTGTTTTGTTCCACTCTTGCCGCCTTAGTTTCCATCATACCGGTGTTATGTTCCTTGAATTTTGCGTTCCTAACATGGTAGGGGTCTTATGGGCCCCCCTTGTCTCTTCGCCTAAAGTAAAGCTTTCCCGAGGAGATCCTACATTGGTTTTACCATTTGCCTAATAACAACTAAAATTTTGCATAGGGAGTAATTAACCCATGGACTCTTAATCATCCCCAGGGGCAGTGCTCGACATGAGTGTTGGTCCACCTATGTAACACCCTGTATGTAACCTGCTATATTTGTATTCCAACTCATGCCTTTTTCCAGCACTAAGTTATGATATTTCCTCGTTGTTGGGTTTTTGCCTTCGTGTGCTTTTGTGTTTGTCTTGCATCTCATATCATGTCATCATGTGCATTGCATTTGCATACGTGTTCGTCTCATGCATCCGAGAAATTTCCCCATTGACCGTTTTGCATTCTGGCACTCCTATGTCCTCCGGTGTCCCTTTCTACCTCTTTTCGTGTGCGGGTGTTAATCTTTTTTGGATTGGACCGAGACTTGTCTTGCAGGCTTGGTTTAATACTGGTAGACCGCTTGTCAAGTTTCGTACAATTTAGACTTTGTTTGATACTCCAACGGTTAACCGAGGGACCGAAAAAGCCTCGTGTGTGTTGCAGCCCAACACCCCTCCAAAGTGTCCCAAAACCCACCTAAACCCTCTCCATCATCTAGGTCATTCGATCACGATCGCGTTGCCACAAACCGTGCTCAATTTGGAGCCTCCTAGCTCCCTCTACCTCTATATATAGGTCCCTCCATGAAATTCCGGGTCTCCTCCACCCTAACCCTAAAAATCCGCTCGCGCCGCTGCCGGACATGTCCGATTCCGGCTGGACACCCAGCCTCCGCCATTCCCGTTGCTCCACGTGGCAAGTGGGAGCCCCACTTCACCGCCGACCGCGTCTGGCCCCCCCGGCCCGAAGAGGCGCGCTGCCCGCCGTCTTCTTCCTCCTCCACTCCGGTCGGCGCGCCGCCGCGGCCTGCCCTCGCCCGCACCCGGCCGCCGCCCTCGTCGCCGGTGGCCGCCGTCCCGCGCCGCCTCGGTAGACGCCGCACCTCTCCGCCCCGTCCTACAGCTCCAGCCACCGTGACCCCGTCTCTGGCGAGTTCTTCAAATTCCGGCCATCCTCGACTTCCGTGCCACCGATCTCGATCCAGATCTGAAAACTGGATCGGTTGACCCTAACCCTAATTCCCAATATTTTTGCATATCTTCGTCATGTCATAACTTCATCACTGCTGCTCCGATTCATGCGTGTAGCATATCAAAATGTTCGTCTCGACGAGTACTTCATTTCATCTCATTGCATCATGCTCATTTGAGCTCATCTTGATGCCCTGAATGCTGCTGTTAGAGTGCTAGTTTCTTTTAGTTTGTGATTCATATCAGTAATTGGACATTTGTCATTTTTTCCATGATTGATGTGTGCATCCTATGAACTTGAGCTCTACATGAGTTTCGAAGTATGCCATGCCATCTTTACAGGGGTGTATGCCATGTATTTTTGTGATCTCTGTGGTGACTAGCACAAGCATGCAAAGTAGCCCTCTCAATGTTGCTTATTTCAGGGACTTAGAAATATTCTAAGTCATTGCCCTGTCTAAATTTTTATGTCATGTGTTCATGTTGCTACAGAGTGATCAATGCCTCTTTTGAGGATGATCAGTAAGGATGTTTCGTAGATATTGTTGTGCTCTATCCATCCATGTCTTTGTTTGCATTTATGTAGCACCCTAGCTTGAGTCAATCGAGCTCTACTTTTGCTATAAAATGTTCCTGGCAGAATGTTTACATGTTAAGCATTTTTGCCGAGCTTGTTATAGTTGATCCATGCATTCTATGTTATTGTTCTTGCCACGCCTAGCTTCTATGCCATGTCTACTTGCTGGGTGTATGCTTAGTTTATCATGCAATGCTTTCTGGTGAGTGCATCGAGCTCGTAAACATGCCTACTTAATGTCTGTTTTGCCATGTTCCAGTTTTTCACTAATTCTGAATCTGTTAACGATAATTGCTATGTTCACATGGTTGCCTTTGTATTTTCTGATCCCTTTTGGCTTATGGTCAGTAAGGGTCTTTTGTTGTATGCTTTGAGTAGCTTCATGGCATGCCTTGATTTGCCATGATATGTTCCTGTAGCATGTTGTTATCTTTCTCTAAACATTGCTTCCTGATGTTAAATTCCTGGCGGGTTGTTAATTTCACTAAGTCTGTAACCTGATATCTTTTGCACTTTTGCCATGCTTGCTTGAGCTTGCTATTGAGTGAATTAGCTGTAGCTCAGTGTTCATATTTTGTCAAGCATCTTGAGTGGATCCCTGCCATGTATTTTGTTGCTATGTTAGAGTGCTTTAGATTGTTGTTCTTGATGCATTTAGATGGCCTCGTGCTGTTAATCGCAGATCGGTGCCATATTCGTTTTGCTTGCCATTTCCAAACCGTGCATCCGATTCCGGTGATCTTTATATCGATTTCGACCGAAATCAACTCCTCTTTCAAGTGGAACTCTTGGTTTTCCAAGTTGAGGCCAGGTTCAATCATTCCTTTCCAAATCATGCATATGCATCGCATACCGCATCCCGCATATCATGGCATGTTTTGCATCTTGTTCCTTGTGCATTGCACGTGGTTGATTGTGTCTCCCTTTGCTTGTGTTCATGCTTGGGTAGAGCCGGGAGACGAGTACGTGATCGAGGAACCCGCAGAGTACGCTTACGAGGATCAAGCTAACGTCAACTCGGAGAACTTTGCAGGCAAGATGACCATACCCTCGAAATCACTTCTATCTTTGCTTGCTAGATGCTCGCTCTATTGCTATGCCTATGCTACGATACCTACCACTTGCTTATCATGCCTCCCATATTTCCATGTCAAACCTCTAACCCACCTTGTCCTAGCAAACCATTGTTTGGCTATGTTACCGCTTTCCTCAGCCCCTCTTATAGCGTTGCTAGTTGCAGGTGAAGATTGGAGTTTGTTCATTGTTGGAACATGTTCTTTGTTGGGATATCATTATTATATCTTGTCTACTTTAATGCATCTATACACTTGGTAAAGGGTGGAAGACTCGGCCTTATGCCTGGTGTTTTGTTCCACTCTTGCCGCCCTAGTTTCCATCATACCCGTGTTATGTTCCTTGATTTTGCTTTCCTTACACGGTTGGGTTATAATGGGAACCCCTTGACAGTTTGCCTTGAATAAAACTCCTCCAGCAATGCCCAACATTGGTTTTACCGTTTGCCACCTAGCCCCTTTTTCCCTTGGGTTCCGCGGACTCAAGGGTCATCTTTATTTAAACCCCCGGGGCCAGCGCTGCTCTGAGTGTTGGTCCAACCTGTCAGCTACCGGTGGCCACCAGCGGCAACTCTGGGCTGGCCTACCGGAACCTTGGACAATTTGTTGTGCCCTGAGAACAAGATATGTGCAGCTCCTATCGGGATTTGTCGGCACATTAGGGTGGCTTTGCTGGTTTAGTTTTACCGTTGTCGAGATGTCTTGTAACCGGGATTCCGAGTCTGATCGGATTGTCTTGGGAGAAGGAATATCCTTCGTTGACCATGAGAGCTTGTGATGGGCTAAGTTGGGACACCTCTGCAGTGATTTGAACTTTCGAAAGCCGTGCCCGCGGTTATGGGCAGATGGGAATTTGTTAATGTCCGGTTGTAGAAAACCTTAAACATAACTTAATTAAAATGAATCAACAGAGTGTTTGGTCGTGATGGTCTCTTTTCGGCGGAGTCCGGGAAGAGAACACGGTCTCGTGTTATTCTTGATCGTAGGTTGTTCTAGGATCACTTCTTGATCATAGTTTCTCGATCGTGCCTTTGCCTTCTCTTCTCGCTCTCACTTGCGTATGTTAGCCACCAAATATGCTAGTCGCTTGCTGCAGCTCCACCTCATACTTTTACCCTTCGTATAAGCTTAAATAGTCTTGATCGCGAGGGTGTGAGATTGCTGAGTCCCTATGACTCACAGTTTACTTCCAAAACCAGATGCAGGGACCGATGATACCGCTCCAGGTGATTCGACTGAGCTCAAGTGGGAGTTCGATGAGGACTCGGTATGATACTACGTTTCCTTTCCAGACGATCAGTAATGGTGCCCAGTTGGGGCGATCGGGGACTTTGTCGCATTTGGGGTTGTTGTTTGTTTTGGTTCCGTAGTTGGACCTCGAGTGTATCTGGATGAATGTAATGATATTTATGCTATTTGTGTGACGTGGCGAGTGTAAGACAACTATGTTTCTTTTCCCTTATTCATTACATGGGTTGTTGTGAAGATTACCTCACTTGCGTCATTGCTTACAATGCGGTTATGTCTCTAAGTCGTGCTTCGACACGTGGGAGCTATAGCCGCATCGTGGGCGTTACAACCTACCTAGTAGTCGGCGGTGCCGCACTTTGGCTATCGTCCACTTCGCATAGATGGATGAGTCCGTAGATAGAGAGCGCGCGGATCTGGACACGGATCTGACTCACTGGGAGATCTCCTTGGGATAGTTTCCCTTTCTTTGAAGAGCTTGTGCAATACGATTCCTAGAATACTCGGGGTGTCCCGCGATGGAAGATTGTCTTCATGGATCATGAGCTTATCATGGGCTAAGTTGGGACACCCATGCAGGGTTTAAACTTTCGAGAGCCGTGCCTGCGGTTATGTGACAGATGGGAATTTGTTAATATCCGGTTGTAGAGAACTTGACACTAGACTTAATTAAAAGATGCCAACCGTGTGTGTAACTGTGATGGTCTCTTTCCGATGAGGTTCCGGATGTGAACACGTTGGGGTTATGTTTGAACGTAAGTAGTTCAGGATCACTTCTTGATGACTTCTAGCTTCACGACCATTGCGTAGTTTCTCATCTTACTCTTGTATTCGTATATTAGCCACCATATTTGCTTAGCGCTTGCTGCAACTCCACCTCATAACCACATCCTACCCATATGCTTAAATAGTCTTGATCTCGCGGGTTTTGAGATTGCTAAGTCCTCGTGACTCACAGATACTATCAAAACAGTTGCAGGTGCCGATGATACTAGTGCAGGTGATGCCAGCGAACTCAAGTGGGAGTTCAACGAGGACCTTGGCAGTTACTACGTGTATTTTCCTGATGATCAGTAGTGGAGCCCAGTTGAGACGATCGGGGATCTAGCATTTGGGGTTATCTTCTTTTCATTTGGATTTTTCCATAGTCAGACTATGTGTGTACTTTGACTGATGTATTAATTATTTGATCATTATGTGACATGTCCATTGTAAGCCAACTATTTATCTCTCTATCCTTGTTCTTGTACATGGGATTGTGTGAAGATGACCCTTCTTGCGACAAAACCAACATGCGGTTATGCCTCTAAGTCATGCCCCGACACGTGGGAGATATAGCCGCATCTTGGGCGTTATATCATCCGAACCTCACGAGTTGAAGCCCGCATAGAAATCTCCTCTCCTCGGGGGCCATCCTGAGGATGCCGCTCCTCATTGAGGTCTTGGTGTCATCCACCTCGCGAGGCTTGGCTCCTCTCAAGGTTCTTGGGTTATTGATGCCAAAGCAGGGCCATACTAGGCCGTTGGCGAGCCACGCTATGGGCCGCAAGCAGGCAAGTCTGGGTACCCCTGTTCCCAGAACATCGACAAGTATTTGTTCATTTTGCACCTCCTGTTTTGAGTTACAAATCTTAGCAACTGAACCGGTATCAAATACCCAGGGGGCTATTATGAACACTAGTAAAGTACACATTAATAACATGTATATCAAATATACCTTTGTTCACTTTGCCATCCTTTTATCTGCCATGTTTTTGGGGCAGTTCTGCTTGCAATGACCATTTCCTTTGTAGTAGAAGCACTCAGTTTCAGGTTTGGGTCTATCTTTGGGATTCTTCACGGGAGTGGCAACTTGCTTGCCATTCTTCTTGAAGTTCCCTTTCTTTCCCTTGCCCTTTTTTGAAACTAGTGGTCTTGTTAACCATCAACACTTGATCCTATTTCTTGATTTCTACCTTCGCTGATTTTAGCATCGCGAAGAGCTTGGGAATCATATTCGTCATCCCTTGCATATTATAGTTCATCATGAAGTTCTAGTAACTTGGTGATAGTGACTAGAGAACTCAGTCAATCATTATCTTATATGGAAGATTAACTCCCACTTGATTCAAGTCTGTAACCTGATATCTTTTGCACTTTTGCCATGCTTGCTTGAGCTTACTATTGAGTGAATTAGCCGTAGCTCAGTGTTCATATTTTGTCAAGCATCTTGAGTGGATCCCTGCCATGTTTTTGTTGCTATGTTAGAGTGCGGTAGATTGTTGTTCTTGATGCATTTAGATGGCCTCGTGCTGTTAATCGCAGATCGGTGCCATATTCGTTTTGCTTGCCATTTCCAAACTGTGCATCTGATTCCGGTGATCTCTATATCGATTTGACCGAAATCAACTCCTCTTTCCAGTAACACTATTGGTTTTCCAAGTTGAGGCAAGGTTCAATCATTCCTTTCCAAATCATGCATATGCATCGCATACCGCATCCCGCATATCATGGCATGTTTTGCATCTTGTTGCTTGTGCATTGCACGTGGTTGATTGTGTCTCCCTTTGCTTGTGTTCTTGCTTGGGTAGAGCTGGGAGATGAGTACGTGATCGAGGAACCCGTTGAGTACGCTTACGAGGATCAAGCTAACGTCAACTCGGAGAACTTTGCAGGAAAGATGACCATACCCTCGAAATCACTTCTATCTTTGCTTGCTAGATGCTCGCTCTATTGCTATGCCTATACTACGATACCTACCACTTGCTTATCATGCCTCCCATATTTCAATGTCAAACCTCTAACCCACCTTGTCCTAGCAAACCATTGTTTGGCTATGTTACCGCTTTGCTCAACCCCTCTTATAGCGTTGCTAGTTGCAGGTGAAGATTGGAGTTTGTTCCTTGTTGGAACATGTTCTTTGTTGGGATATCATTATTATATTTTGTCTACTTTAATGCATCTATGCACTTGGTAAAGGATGGAAGGCTCGGCCTTATGCCTGGTGCTTTGTTCCACTCTTGCCGCCCTAGTTTCCATCATACCGGTGTTATGTTCCTTGATTTTGCGTTCCTTACACGGTTGGGTTATAATGGGAACCCCTTGACAGTTTGCCTTGAATAAAACTCCTCCAGCAATGCCCAACATTGGTTTTACCTTTCGCCACCTAGCCACTTTTTCCCTTGGGTTCTGCGTACTCAAGGGTCTTCTTTATTTAAACCCCTGGGCCAGTGCTCCTCTGAGTGTTGGTCCAACCTGTCAGCTACCGGTGGCCACCAGCGGCAACTCTGGGCTGGCCTACCGGAACCTTGGACAATTTGTTGTGCCCTGAGAACGAGATATGTGCAGCTCCTATCGGGATTTGTCGGCACATTCGGGTGGCTTTGCTGGTTTAGTTTTACCGTTGTTGAGATATCTTGTAACCGGGATTCCGAGTTTGATCGGATTGTCTTGGGAGAAGGAATATCCTTCATTGACCGTGAGAGCTTGTGATGGGCTATGTTGGGACACCTCTGCAGGTATTTGAACTTTCGAAAGCCGTGCCCGCGGTTATGGGCATATGGGAATTTGTTAATGTCCGGTTGTAGAAAACCTTAAACATAACTTAATTAAAATGAATCAACAGAGTGTTTGGTCGTGATGGTCTCTTTTCGGCGGAGTCCGGGAAGAGAACACGGTCTCGTGTTATTCTTGATCGTAGGTTGTTCTAGGATCACTTCTTGATCATAGTTTCTCGATCGTGCCTTTGCCTTCTCTTCTCGCTCTCACTTGCGTATGTTAGCCACCAAATATGCTAGTCGCTTGCTGCAGCTCCACCTCATACTTTTACCCTTCGTATAAGCTTAAATAGTCTTGATCGCGAGGGTGTGAGATTGCTGAGTCCCTGTGACTCACAGTTTACTTCCAAAACCAGATGCAGGGACCGATGATACCGCTCCAGGTGATTCGACTGAGCTCAAGTGGGAGTTCGATGAGGACTCGGTATGATACTACGTTTCCTTTCCAGACGATCAGTAATGGTGCCCAGTTGGGGCGATCGGGGACTTTGTCGCATTTGGGGTTGTTGTTTGTTTTGGTTCCGTAGTCGGACCTCGAGTGTATCTGGATGAATGTAATGATATTTATGCTATTTGTGTGACGTGGCGAGTGTAAGACAACTATGTTTCTTTTCCCTTATTCATTACATGGGTTGTTGTGAAGATTACCTCACTTGCGTCATTGCTTACAATGTGGTTATGTCTCTAAGTCGTGCTTCGACACGTGGGAGCTATAGCCGCATCGTGGGCGTTACAACCTACCTAGTAGTCGGCGGTGCCGCACTTTGGCTATCGTCCACTTCGCATAGATGGATGAGTCCGTAGATAGAGAGCGCGCGGATCTGGACACGGATCTGACTCACTGGGAGATCTCCTTGGGATAGTTTCCCTTTCTTTGAAGAGCTTGTGCAATACGATTCCTAGAATACTCGGGGTGTCCCGCGATGGAAGATTGTCTTCATGGATCATGAGCTTATCATGGGCTAAGTTGGGACACCCATGCAGGGTTTAAACTTTCGAGAGCCGTGCCTGCGGTTATGTGACAGATGGGAATTTGTTAATATCCGGTTGTAGAGAACTTGACACTAGACTTAATTAAAAGATGCCAACCGTGTGTGTAACTGTGATGGTCTCTTTCCGATGAGGTTCCGGATGTGAACACGTTGGGGTTATGTTTGAACGTAAGTAGTTCAGGATCACTTCTTGATGACTTCTAGCTTCACGATCATTGCGTAGTTTCTCATCTTACTCTTGTATTCGTATGTTAGCCACCATATTTGCTTAGCGCTTGCTGCAACTCCACCTCATAACCACATCCTACCCATATGCTTAAATAGTCTCGATCTCGCGGGTTTTGAGATTGCTAAGTCCTCGTGACTCACAGATACTGTCAAAACAGTTGCAGGTGCCGATGATACCAGTGCAGGTGATGCCAACAAACTCAAGTGGGATTTCGACGAGGACCTTGGCCGTTACTACGTGTCTTTTCTTGATGATCAGTAGTGGAGCCCAGTTGGGACGATCGGGGATCTAGCATTTGGGGGTATCTTCTTTTCATTTTGATTTTTCCATAGTCAGACTATGTGTGTAGTTTGAATGATGTATTAATTATTTGATCATTATGTGACATGTCCATTGTAAGCCAACTATTTATCTCTCTATCCTTGTTCTTGTACATGGGATTGTGTGAAGATGACCCTTCTTGCGACAAAACCAACATGCGGTTATGCCTCTAAGTCATGCCCCGACACGTGGGAGATATAGCCGCATCTTGGGTGTTATATCATCCAAACCTCACGAGTTGAAGCCCGCATAGAAATCTCCTCTCCTCGGGGGCCATCCTGAGGATGCCGCTCCTCATTGAGGTCTTGGTGTCATCCACCTCGCGAGGCTTGGCTCCTCTCAAGGTTCTTGGGGTGTTGATGCCGAAGTTGGGCCATACTAGGCCGTTGGCGAGCCACGCTATGGGCCGCAAGCAGGCAAGTCTGGGTACCCCTGTTCCCAGAACATCGACAAGTATTTGTTCATTTTGCACCTCCTGTTTTGAGTTACAAATCTTAGCAACTGAACCGGTATCAAATACCCAGGGGGCTATTATGAACACTAGTAAAGTACACATTAATAACATGTATATCAAATATACCTTTGTTCACTTTGCCATCCTTTTATCTGCCATGTTTTGGGGGCAGTTCCGCTTCCAATGACCATTTCCTTTGTAGTAGAAGCATTCAGTTTCAGGTTTGGGTCTAGCTTTGGGATTCTTCATGGGAGTGGCAACTTGCCTGCCATTCTTCTTGAAGTTCCCTTTCTTTCCCTTGCCCTTTTTTGAAACTAGTGGTCTTGTTAACCATCAACACTTGATCCTATTTCTTGATTTCTACCTTCGCTGATTTCAGCATCGCGAAGAGCTTGGGAATCATATTCGTCATCCCTTGCATATTATAGTTCATCATGAAGTTCTAGTAACTTGGTGATAGTGACTAGAGAACTCTGTCAATCATTATCTTATATGGAAGATTAACTCCCACTTGATTCAAGCGATTGTACTACCCAGAGATTATGATCACATGCTCACTAGCTGAGCTATTGTCCCCCATCTTGTTGGCAAAGTACTTGTCAGAGGTCTCATACATACCTCTTAACAGGAGCATGAATCTAAAATATGATTTTCAACACTTGGAACATCTCATATGCTCCATGGAGTTCAAAACATTTTTGAAGTCCCGGTTCTAAGCCATAAAGCATGGTGTACTACACTATCAAATAGTCATCATATCGAGCTTGTCAAACGTTCATAACGTCTGCATTTCTGCTACAATAGGTCTGTCACCTAGCGGTGCTTCAAGGACATAATTCTTCTATGCAACAATGAGGATAATCTTCAGATCACGGACCCATTCTGCACCATTGCTACTATCATCCTTCAACTTAGTTTTTCTCTAGGAACATATCAAAAATAAGGGAGCTATATCGTGAGCTATTGATCTACAACATAGATTTTATAAATACTATCAGGACTAAGTTCGTGATAAATTAAGTTCAATTAATCAAATTACTTAAGAACTGCCACTTAGATAGACATCCCTCAGGTCATCTAAATGATACGTGATCCAAATCAACTAAACCATGTCCGATCATCATGTGAGATGGAGTAGTCATCAATGGTGAACATCTCTATGTTGATCATATCTACTATATGATTCATGTTCGACCTTTAGGTCTCTAGTGTTCCAAAGCCATATTTGTACATGCCAGCCTCATCAAGTTTAACCTGAGTATACCGCATGTGCAAAACTATCTTACACCCGTTTTTATGTGAACATAGAGTCTATCACACCCGATCATCATGTGGTGTCTCAATATGACGAACTGTTGCAACGGTGCATACTCGGGGAGAACACTTATACCTTGAAATTTTTACTTAAGGGATCATGTTATAATGCTACCATCGTACTAAGCAAAATAAGATGCATAAAAGATAAAAATCACATGCAATCAAAATATGTCACATGATATGGCCATCATCATCTTGTGATTTTGATCTCCATCTTCAAAGCATCATCATGATCTGCATCGTCACCGGCTCGAAACCTTGATCTCCATCATAGCGTCATGGTCGTCTCGCCAACTGTTGCTTCTACAACTATCGCTAACGCATAGTGATAAAGTAAAGAAATTACATGGCGTTTGCATTTCATACAATAAAGAGAAAACCATAAGGCTCCTGTCGGTTGTCAGATATCTTACAAAACATGATCTTCTCATAAAATAACGTTTATCACATCATGTCTTGACCATATCACATCACAACATGCCCTGCAAAAACAAGTTACACATCCTCTACTTTGTTGTTGCAGGTTTTACGTGGCTGCTACGGGCTTCTAGCAAGAACCATTCTTAAATTTGCATCAAAACCACAATGGTGATTTATCAAGTTTGTTGTTTTAACCTTCAACAAGAACTGGCTGGAGTCAAATTTGATTCAACTAAAGTAGGAGAAACAAACACCCGCCAGCCACCTTTATGCAAAACTAGTTCCATGTCTGTCGGTGGAACTGGTGTCATGAACATGGTCATGTAAGGTTGGTCCGGGCCGCTTCATCCAACAATACCGCCGAATCAAAATAAGACATTGGTGGTAAGCAGTATGACGATCACTGCTCACAACTCTTTGTGTTCTACTCGTGCATATCATCTACACATAGACCTGGATCTGATGCCACTTTTGGGAAACATAGCATGCAATTTCATAAATTTCCTATGCTCATGCAAGATCTATCTAGGAGATGCATAGCAACAAGCGAGGAAGAGTGTGTCCACGTACCCTCATAGACCAAAAGCGGAAGCATTTGACAACGCGGGTGATGTAGTCGAACTTCTTCTAGCTCCGTCCGATCAAGTACCGAACGTACGGCACCTCTGAGTTCTGCACACGTTCAGCGCGATGACGTCCCTCGCCTTCTCGATCCAGCAAGGTGTCGAGGAAGTAGATTAGTTCCATCAGCACGACGGTGTGGTGACGGTGATGGTGAAGTGATTCTCGCAGGGCTTCGCCTAAGCACCGCAAAACTATGACCGGGAGTGTAAACTATGGAGGGGGCGCCACACATGGCTAACGATTGTTGTTGTGTGTTCTAGGCGCCCCCTCCCCACATATATATATATATATATATATATATATATATATATATATATATAGGTCAGAGGGTAGGAGACTTAGCCAGGGGGCGCCCCAAGTAGGATCTGAATCCTACTTGGGGTTTCCCCAAGTGGCCCCCCCCTTTCCTTTTTCCACCGGAGAAGAAAGGAAGGGGAAAGAAGAAAAGGAAGGGGGGCGGAGCCCCTCTTCAACTTCTCCTATTCGGAAACCTGCCATAGGGGGATGCTCCACCCCTTGTGGGCTGGTGTGCTCCCCTCTCATGGCCCATATATTCCCCTCGGGGGTTCTGGTAACCCCCCCCCCCCCCGGTAATCTGATAAATACCCGACACATTCCGGAACACTTCCGGTGTCCGAATACCATCGTCCTATATATCAATATTTACCTATCGACCATTCCGAGACTCCTCGTCATCTCCGTGATCTCATCCAAGACTCTGAACAACATTCGGTCACCAAATCGCATAACTCATATAGTACAATATCCTCATCGAATGTTAAGCGTGAGGAGCTTACGGGTTCGAGAACTATGTAGACATGACCGAGAGACAACTCCGGTCAATAACCAATAGCGTAACTTGGATGCTCATGTTGGCTCCTACATATTCTACGAAGATCTTTATCGGTCGAACCGTTATGACAACACACGTTATTCCCTTTGTCTATCAGTATGTTACTTGCCTGAGATTCGATCGTCGGTATCTGCTTACCTAGTTCAATCTTGTTACCAGCAAGTCTCTTTACTCGTTACGTAATACATCACCTCGTGACTAACTCCTTAGTCGTTTGGTTGCAAGCTTATGATGTGTATTACTGAGAGGGCCTAGAGAAACCTCTCTGGTACTCGGAGTGACAAAATCCTAATCACGATCTATACCAACCCAACAAACAACTTTGGAGATACCTATAGAGCATATTTATATTCACCCAGTTACGTTGTGACGTTTGATAGCACACAAGGCATTCCTCCGGTATCCGGGAGTTTCATAATCTCATAGTCAAAGAAATATGGATTTGACATGAAGAAAGCAATAGCAATAAAACTGAACGATCAATATGCCATGCTAACGGATGGGTCTTGTCCATCACATCATTCTCCTAATGATGTGATACCATTCATCAAATGACAACACATGTGTATGGTTAGGAAACTTAACCATTTTTTATTAACGAGCTAGTCTACTAGAGGCTTACTAGGGACATGGTGTTTTGTCTATGTATCCACACATGTATCAAGTTTCCGGTTAATACAATGCTAGCATAAATAATAAACATTTGTCATGACATAAGGAAATATAAAATAACAACTTTATTATTGCCTGTAGGGCATATTTCCTTCAAGTTTTACACCGGCATCGCCGCCGGCTGAAATGGACGGCAAGGCAGCCAACAAGCGGAGGCGGCTTGATCCAAAACCATATCCGGCGAGCCTGGACTTCATCAGTAGCCTTCCCGACGACATGCTGCTAATCATCATCGGCCTCCTCCCCACCAAATCTATCGTGCGGACCACCCTGCTCTCCCGGTGGTGGCGCCCCCTCTGGCGCCGTGTCCCCCTCAACCTCTTCGTCGACAGCTGCCTCTGCGACAGGGATTGCAAACGCATGGCTACAGTCTCCAAGATCCATTCATCGCACCTTGGGCCAGCTAGACGCCTTGACATCCGCATGTTCAGTACCAACTGCAAGGTCCAAGCCAAGTTCGACGAGTGGTTCTTACCCCTCGCCCTAGATCAGCTCGAGGAGCTCAGGTTTGAAGTTGGACAATGTCGCCATCTGCCGCCGTCCGCGTTCTGCCACACGCCAACGCTGCGCTGCGCAAGCTTGAGCTCCTGCTATTTTCTACAGATTAATGCCATGCCCGCCCTTCTTCTCCCTCAACTCAAGCAGCTCGACCTCTTCAATGTTGTCATCTCAAAGAAGGCTATGGAGCACCTGCTCCGCAGTTGTACTGCGCTCGAGTACCTGTGTCTTCTGCAGATCCACGGTTTCATTAGCCTCCACGTCACCTGGACAAATCTCTGATGGATTTATGTGTCTTGTTGGCCCAGCAACAAGACATCAATTGGGAAGAGATCACTCCAGCTATTCCATGTTATGGTCATTGAGAATGCGCCTTTCCTTGAGAGATTGTTTGTATCTAATCTAGAAGGTCCAACAAAAATCAGGGCCATTGACACGCTGAAATTGACAGCATTGGTGTACTCACCTGCTAAATTCTCTGAACTCTTTATTGGATCCGTAATTGTTTAGGTACAACACTCATCTTATTCTCCGTCTTCTTGAAATTTACATTTTTAAATTTCTTCTTGATGTATTTACGATAGTCATCCAGAAAATGATTCCTACAAGCTTGACCTAGTGTGTGCGCACAGTGAAGATCTTGGCAATAAAATCTATCGGCCCCAATCTGCATCAAGTTGTTGGATTCCTTACATGCTTTCCATGCATGGAGAAGCTACTCATCGAAGTGAAACTTCTTTCCTATTAGTAAACAGTAATCACATCGTAGCTCAATTATTTTCGTAATTTTCCCAAATTACGATGACAAGTGTAGTGTTCAAAACTGCATGTACGCACTGCATCGAAAAAAATGTTTTTAGTATTTTTTTCTCACGTGATCACCTGCATTGTTGTTTTGTTGTGCTACTAGTAGCCTAGGCTAGTCATAGTGGCATGTAACTTAGACTAGTAACTCTATGGTTATCCTAAGATCAAGTACTACCTCTGTCCTGGTTCACTCTTCCTATTTTGTAGTATCGAAATTTGACCATAGATTTAAGTGAAAAAATGTTAATGCATGTCACTAAAAATTATATCATTGGATTCGTATTTGAACATAATTTCAAATGGTATAATTTTTGGTGACATGCATTGGCATTTTCTTAGGTAAATCTATGGTCAAAATTTGACACTAAATACGAGGTAGTACAAAAGCGGGCTATAACGGCCCTCCACTATGTAGTTCAAAACACGTGCCAAATTCACTTGTGATACATTTGACATCGATGCCCCTCCATTGCTCACCTGGTGCCCCAATCTGGATCACGTACTTTGCTCCGGTGCCAAATTAACTCATGCAACAAAAAAACACTTGCGTGGAGAGGGAGTGGACTGAGGCAATAAAAGAACACTTATTTGGGGGAGTGAGAGGCTAGTGTAGTTGGTTTGATTGATTTTTTATACATGCGGGTCTGTGTGCACAGCGGTACCAACTCTCTCACATCACTAGAGTGGTGCCAAAATCTTTTGATTTGGCATCGATGCGTATTATGTGGCATACTTTTGAGAAATATGGGATCAACCACATAGTGGAAGGCAACAAGTACCGAAGCTCTTCACGTGCTCCTACGTAAATGAGAGGAAAGAGAAAGAGAGAGATAGTGTGAAAAAATATCACTAGCCGGCCGATCCTATCGTATGAGCGAATGATATTGGTACCTCATGATGGCACTGCAATCTTACATAGCCAGCTACTCTAATATTGTAACGCCCAATATCCCACTATAGTGGATACGTGTCGATGCACCACTTGGGGCATAAGCGCATATTGGTATGGTCGCAAGAGTGGTTGTATCTTTGCTCATCTCATGTACTGAATAGATAGAATACGATCTTTGGCTTACAATCGCCACAATGTCAAGCAAATATCATCAAGTCATACAATCATTAAAGATGAACACAAAGTCCGGCTACAGACGAAATTAAAAAATAAAAGAAAACCACCCATGCTAAGTCCCGATCGACCCTACTGGGCACCACTACTGATCATCCAGAAAGGAAACATAGTAACGGCCACTGTCCTCGTCGAACTCCCACTTGAGCTTAGTGGCATCACCTGCATCAGACTCATTGCTACCTGCAACTGTGTTTGTAGTATTCCATGAGCCACGGGGACTCAGCAATCATATCAACCTCGGTATCAAGACTAACAAAGCTTAAGGTAAGATATCGACATATGGTGGAGTTGCAAGAAGCACTAAGCATTGTATGGTGCATATCTTATGAATACAAGAATAAGATGAGAAACTACGCAACGGTCGGAACTAGTAATGGTCAAGAAGTGATCCTAAACTACTTACGTTCAAACAAAACCCCGCCGTGTTCTCTTCCCGAACCTCGTCGAAAAGAGACCATCACGGTTACACACACGGTTGGTGTATTTTAATGAGTCTGGTTTCAAGTTGTCTACAACCGGATATTAAAAACTCCCGTCTACCACATAACCATGGGCACGACTCTCAAAAGATTAAAACCCTGCAGGGGTGTCCCAACTCAGCCCCTGACAAGCTCATGATCCGTGGAGACAAACCTCCATCTCGGGACCCTCCGATCAGACCCGGAATCCCGGTGCACAAGACATTTCAACAATGGTAAAACAAAACCAGCAAGACCTCCCGATGTGCCGACACCCCGATAGTAGCCGCGCGTATCGCGGCTCAGGCCACGACGGATGTGCTACGTGTACAGGTGCCAAAATAACCTAGGTTGCCCTGGGGCGGCCCCGCACAGTGCTCTAGTTTGGACCAACACTCATGAGGAGCATTGTCCCGGGGGTTGATTCAGAATCCTCGGGTTAATTACTCCCTATCAAAATTTTAGTTGTTATTAGGAAAATGGTAAAACCAATGTTGGGACTTGCTGGAAGAGTTTTATTCAAAGTGAACTGTCAAGAGGGGCCCATAAACCCTCACCGTGTTAGGGACGCAAAATTCAAGGAACATAACACTGGTATGACGGATACTAGGACGGCAAGAGTGGAAACAAAACACCAAGAAAAAGGCCAAGCCTTCCACCCTTTGCCAAATATATAGATGTGTTAATTAAATAAGAGATATTGTGATATCCCAACATATCCAAGTTCCAACTTGGAGCAACCTGCACTGCACCTGCAACTAGCAACGCTATAAGAGGGGCTGAGCAAAAGCAGTAACATAGCCAAACAACAGTTTGCTAGGAAGGTGGGTAAGAGGCTTGACATGGCAATATGGGAGGCTTGATAAACAAGTGGTAAGTAGCGCGACATAGCGATAGAATGAACAACTAGAAAGCAAAGATAGAAGTGATATCGAGGGTAATGATCATCTTGCCTGCAATGTTTTCAGGGGTGTCGAAAGCTTGCTCCTCGTGAACGTACTCGACAGGGTCCTCAAACACGAACGCGTCTCCCGGCTCTACCCAAGGCAAGAACACAAGCAACGGAACAACAATCAATCACGGTGCAATGCGCAAGCAACATGATGCAAGACATGGCATGGAATGCAAGATATGATGTGCAGTGCATATGGGTGCTCCAGAAGGGGAAAGATGAACGTGGCACTAACTTGGCAAACCAAGCATGCCACTGGATAGATTGAGAAATTTCATTTGAAATCGATATGAAGATCACCGGAAACGGATGCACGGTTTGCAAAAGACGAGCAAAACAAGATACAATGCAATCTGCTTAACACAACAACATGGCCACTTAGATGCAATGTTTAAATATGCTACAGCATCTAACCATGAAAACAAAAGACATGGCAGTGAAGTACAGGTGAAGCTCTACAAATCATGAACCACTGAGCTACTGCTAGAACTCACTAGAACATGTTCACAACAGCATGGCAAAAATGCAAATGACAACAGTTTTACACACTTGGCAGATTTTCACTGATCATGACAGAAACAGCATCAAGTTGCAATGTTTATACCTAGTAAACTATATGCTACAGGAACATATAATGGCAAACTTGAGCATGGTATGCTAGTACTAGAAGCAATTAACAAAACTCCCTTACTAAACTTGTTCCAAAGATCCACAGAAAAGATGATAGCATCAATGCAAACATGGCAAATGATATCAATAGATCTCAGACTTAGTAGAATTACATGGCATGGCAGAAACTGATTCATGATAGCATGTTTACACGCTTGTGGCACTCATCAAAGTGCACTATATGGCACAATAATGCAATCAACAGTAAGAAGACACATTTATCAAGCTAGTCACGGCAAGAGCATGGTCATAGGACGCATAGATCACTAGCTATTCACATGGAAAAAATGAACTTATTGTTAACAGACTGACAGCAACATTATTTAGCAACTTTAGATCATGGTAATGACAAGCTACAATACCCCATAATTTCAAACAAGGGCATGGATTGATAGAGCATAACAAGAACCACAAAACATCCTTACTGAGCATCTCCCAATGATGCATGGATTCACTTGTAGCATCAAGTTAACATGGCAACATAATATAGCAGCAAAAGACAGCAGAAAACCCTAAGTCTCTAAAATCAGCAACAGCAAGTAGCCTAATTTGCATGATTGTGGTAGTCACCACATCGAATATAAAAATACATGGATTACACCACAGTAAATATGGCATGAAGATGCTCCTCAAACATGTAGACATGATGCTCAAAAGATAAACACACAAAATGCTACGAAAAAGACAAATCATCAAGTTAAGATAGTTTCCAGCAGATAACATCATTTAGCACTTTTGCAACGATTATTAGGGCATCAAGATGGACAATAAAATGCAAGAAAACTAAACCAACATGTATAGCATCCAGAGATGAACATTTCGACATATTATCCATGCAAAACGGAGCTACGAGCAGGAAGTTATCACATGATGAAGGGGCACACATAATGTCATGGATCAGGGACTTCGAGGATTTTATATCGCGAAGAAGTCAATGGCGAGGTTTGCGGATCGGGTCGGGGAAGGTGGATCCGGGCGCAGGTCCGAGCGGCAAGGGGCTCCGGCGAACCTGTGGGGACTCCGGCGAGGCCGGTGGGCGGCCGAGGCGGCGGATCCAGCCAAGATAGGGCTTCTCGTGGCCGGATCAGGCGGTGGTGGTGGCAGAGCTCCTCTGGGATGGATTGGCGAAGGGAGGCGATGAGGCAGCGGCAGTGCACGGTGGTCCGAGGCGGCGGTGACGCGCGAGCGACGGCGGGCGACTCCGCGCGGCGTGTGGAGAGGAGCGCGGGCGTGGGCGAGCACCGGATGGCAGTGACGAGGTGCGCCCTGGTTTGCTTTGGGGGGGCGGCGGATGTGTCCAGCGCCGGGCGGACGTGTTCCGCTCTTGGAGGAGGTGGTTGGTTAGGGTTTCGCCCGAAATTAGAGGGGGGTGCCCTTTTATAGGTAGAGGAAGATAGGAGAGGGCTATTGAGGTGCGGTTTTCACCCAAACGATCGTGATCCAACGACAGACATCATGTAAGTTGTTTAGATGGGCTAGTGGGCTATTGTGGAGGGGTCCTAGGCTGTAAGGAGAGAGGGGTTTCGGCGGTTACATAGTTAACCGTTGGGGCATCAAACGACCTCCAAATGGAACGAAATTTGCCAGGCGGCCTATTGGTGATGTACCAAGGCCACTCAACAAATCTCGGCCCATTTCGAGAATGTTTTTCTCCCTCTCACGACACGAGATCTGAGAGGTGCAATGGGTGCATGTGTGAGTGTCGAATTCCTGAACGGACAATGGGGAAAATGACCGGATGCAAGAGACGAACACGAATGCAAATGAGATGCACATGATGACATGAGATGAATAGCATAACATGATCAAAATGCAAAATGAGGACAAAACCCAACCACGGAGGATATAACATATAACATTGCCAGAAATGACAAGAGTTGGAGTTACAATTATGAAAGCCAATTCACGGTGCTTGGTATCATAGTAACTCTTTTGACGTGATTTCATGGCTTTGAGATTTTCATGGATGACTTTCCACATTTCTTCAGCTTCTGTGATCAAGTCATTGCCAATAAGTTGGCATTCACCAGTCTCGGACCAATTGAGAGGAGTACGACACTTTTTGCCATATAGGATTTCGAAAGGGGCCTTGCCCGAACTTGCCTGGTAGCTGTTGTGGTAGGAGAACTCGGCATATGGGAGGCAATCTTCCCACTTCATACCGACAGAGACGACACAAGCTCTGAGCATGTCTTCGAGGATTTTATTGACTCTTTCAACTTGGCCATTTGTTTGAGGATGAAAGGCCGTGTTGAAACTAATGTTGGTGCCCATGGCCTTCCGGAAGGAGTCCCAGAACTTGGAAGTGAAAATGCTTCAACGATCTGAAGAGATCAATTAAGGAATCCTATGCAAAAAGACAATTTTGGAGGTGTATAGCTCTGCCAACTGAGCTGTCGTGATACATTATTTGACTGGAAGGAAATGAGACACTTTTGTAAGCTTGTCAATGACAACGAAGATAGCATCATTCCCACGCTTGGACTTGGGAAAGTGTAACGCCCTCGATTCGGCTATATCTCCCACGTGTCGAAGCATGACTTAGAGGCATAACCACATTGAAAGCAATGTCGCAAGTGAGGTAATCTTCACACAACCCATACATACATAAGGGAAAGACATACATAGTTGGCTTACAATTGCCACTTCACACAATTACATGAATAAAGCATTACATCATCCAGATACAATCAAGGTCCGACTACAGAACCAAAATAAAGAAGACTACCCCAAATGCTACACAGATCCCCGATCGACCCCAACTGGGCTCCACTACTGATCACCTAGAACGAAACAACACCAAAGGACAAGATCTTCATCAAGCTCCTCCTTGAGCTTGGTTGCGTCATCTGCATGGACTCATCGGCACCTGCAAGCTGGTTTTGGAAGTATCTGTGAGTCACGGGGACTCAGCAATCTCACACCCTCACGATCAAGACTATTTAAGCTTGTGGGTAAGGTAAAGGTATGAGGTGGAGCTGCAGTAAGCTACTAGCATATTTGGTGGCTAACATACGCAAATGAGAGCGAGAAGAGAAGGCAAAGCACGATCGAGGAAAATATGATCAAGAAGTGATCCTAGAACAACCTACGTCAAGCATAACTCCAATACCGTGTTCACTTCCCGGACTCTGCCGGAAAGAGACCATCATGGTTACACACGCGGTTGATGCATTTTAATTAAGGTCAACTTCAGGTTTTCTACAACTGGACATTAACAAATTCCCATCTGCCCATAACCGCGGGAACGACTTTCAAAAGATCAAATCCCTGCAGGGGTGTCCCAACTTAGCCCATCACAAGCTCTCATGGTCAACGAAGGATATTCCTTCTAGCGGGAAGACCCGATCAGACTCGGAATCCCGGTTACAAGACATTTCGACAGGTAAAACAAGACCAGCAACACCGCCCGAATGTGCCGACAAATCCCGATAGGAGCTGCACATATCTCGTTCTCAGGGCACACTCAGATGAGCACTACGTACAACTAAAACCAGCCCTCGAGTTTCCCCGAGGTAGCGCTGCAAGTGGCTCTGTTTGGACCAACACTCAGAGGAGCATTGGCCCGGGGGGGGGGGTTTAAATAAAGATGACCCTTGGGTCTGCAGAACCCAAGGGAAATAAAAGGCTAGGTGGCGAATGGTAAAATCAATGTTGGCATTGCTGGAGGAGTTTTATTCAAGGCGAACTGTCAAGGGGTTCCCATTATAACCCTACCGCGTAAGGAACGCAAAATCCGGGAACATAACACCGATATGACGGAAACTAGGGTGGCAAGAGTGGAACAAAACACTAGGCATAAGGCCGAGCCTTCCACCCTTTACCAAGTATATAGATGCATTAATTAAATAAGAGATACTATGATATCCCAACAAGTAATCATGTCCCAACAAGGAACAACATCTCCATGTTCCAACAAGGAACAAACTGCAATCTTCACCTGCAACTAACAACGCTATAAGAGGGGCAGAGCAAAGCGGTAACATAGACAAACAATGGTTTGCTAGGACAAGGTGGGTTAGAGGCTTGGTTCAACAATATGGGAGGCATGATAAGCAAGTGGTAGGTATCATAGCATAGGCATAGCAAAAGAGCGAGCAACTAGCAAGCAAAGATAGAAGTGATTTCAAGGGTATGGTCATCTTGCCTGAAATCCCGCAAGGAAGAAGAACGAGTCCATGAAGAAGACAAACGGACGTAGACGAACGAATCCTCACAACACGATGTTACCGGATCCAACCCGAAGAAGCAAACACCGTAAAGAAGCACACAACATAGTAAACAAACCACACATGAACATGGTATGATATGCGGGATGCGGTATGCGATGCATATGCAAGATTTGACAAGGAATGATTGAACCTGGCCTCAACTTGGAAATCCAAGAGTTCCACTGGAAAGGTGAGATGATTTTGGTTGAAATCGATATAAAGATCACCGGAATCGGATGCACGGTTTGGAAATGGCAAGCAAAACAAATATGGCACCGGTCTGCGATAAACAGCAAGTAGCCATCTAAATGCATCAAGATAATTATGCTACAGCACTCAAACACGGCAACAAAATACATGGAAGGGATCCACCCATGATTCTTGACAAAAAATGAACACTGAGCTATGGCCAATTCATCCATTAACAGGTTCAAACAAGCATGGCAAAAGTGCAATTGATAAACAGGTTTCAGACTTAGTGAAATTAACACAAGCCTGGAATTTCAGATCAGGTAGCACACTTTGGAGCACGAAAAATATATGCTACATGAACTTAACATAGCAATGCATGGTATGGAGGTACTCAAAGAGCTTAACAAAAGTCCCTTAGTGACCTTGAGCCAAAAGGGATCAGAAAATACAATTGCAAGCATGTGAACATGGCAAAAACATAATCAGATCTCGACATAGTGAAAAACTGGAGCATGCAAATCTGTTAACGAGTAGGCATGTTTACGAGCTCGATGCACTCACTACAGAGCAAGGCATGACAATCTAAGCATTAACCCATCACGTATACATATTATATAAGCTAGACATGGCAAGAACAACAACATAGCATGCATGGATCAACAACAACATCCTCAGCAAAATCTCTAACAAGTAGACAATTTGCCCAGATTCACGAAATAGCAAAAGTAGAGCTTGATTGACTCAAGCTAGGTTGCTCCATAATTGCAAGAAAAGACATGGATGGGTAGAGCACCACAAGATTAACAAATCATCCTTACTGATCATCCTCAAAAGAGTCACGGATCACTAGGAAACAACATGAACATATGGCATATTGATAAAAACAGGTCAAGGACTTAGTGAGATTTCTAAGTCCCTGAAATCAGCATTAATGAATGCACTACTTTGCAAGCTTGTGCTAGTCACCACACATATCACACAAATACATGGATAGCACTTCTAGAAAGATGGCAAATCATATAACAAACCACATGTAGAGCTCATGAGCATATCATGCACACATTAATCATGGCAAAAATGACAAATAGCTATTTGCTGCAGCAGATCTGACAATTAACTCAAATAGCACTCTTCCAACAGCATTTCGGGCATCAATATGAGCTCAAATGAAAATGATGCAATGAGATGAAATGATGTACTCTCTGATACGAACATTTTGATATGCTACACGCCCAAAACGGAGCTACGGATGCGGAGATACAGCATGATGAACATTGTAAAATAATTAGGGTTTCGGAAGAAAGTCAACCGTCTCAGATATTCCAGATCTGGATCTGGCCGAGCGCGGAAAACAGAGTTCTCCGGAAATGTCGTCGGGGCCGCCGGAGTTTGTCGGGGAAGAGGCCGGAGAGGCGCTCCCGGGCCGGATCTCGCCGGATCCGGCTGGCGGGGAGCCGGAGAGGTGCCGCGGCGGGGCGGCAGAGGTCACCGGGGGCCGGACCGGCAAGCTGCG